>NC_051047.1:29639448-29751948 GCF_904848185.1 Acanthopagrus latus | reverse complement strand
AACGCTGCTGAACGCTCCTGAACGCTGCTGGACGTTCCTGAACGCTGCTGAACGCTCCTGAACGTTGCTGAACGCTCCTGAGCGCTCCTGAACGCTCCTGAACGCTGCTGAACGCTCCTGAACGCTGCTGAACGCTGCTGAACGCTGCTGAACGCTCCTGAACGCTGCTGAACGTTCCTGAACGCTGCTGAACGTTGCTGAACGCTCCTGAACGCTGCTGAACGTTGCTGAACGCTGCTGAACGCTGCTGAACGCTCCTGAACGTTCCTGAATGCTGCTGAACGTTGCTGAACGTTGCTGAACGCTCCTGAACGCTGCTGAACGCTGCTGAACGTTGCTGAACGCTCCTGAACGCTGCTGAACGCTGCTGAACACTGCTGAACGCTCCTGAACGTTGCTGAACGCTCCTGAACACTGCTGAACGCTCCTGAATGCTGCTGAATAATGTTGTAATAATAATAACAACAATAACAACAACAAAAGTGTTCATGTTATTGAAAACTTAAAATATGTTCATCAACTTGTGATCTTGTTTCCAGCCGAGCAGCACCGACTGACTGGATCAGCAGCACTGTTCAATAACAGAGCTCAAAGAAAAACTTACTAAACTGTTTACTGTTGACAAACAGTTGAGACATTAAAGATTATTAACAATAATTAAATCTGATCAGGCATCAAAATGACTCAAATTGATACAAACAGACCTGAAACATTTATAATTAATGCGTGATCAGGTAAATGGTTCTGGTTCTGGTCACAGTAGATCAACTGGTAAAAGATTTAAACATTTTTCATCTGAGACAAACAAACAGAATGAGGGACGAACAAGAAGAGAAGAAGATCACGCACGCACGCACGCACGCACGCACGCACGCACGCACGCACGCACGCACACACACACACACACACACACACACACACACACACACACACACACACACACACACACACACACACACACACACACACACACACACACACACACACACACACACACAGAGCCGGGCCTCTGGGCCCAGCTTCAGTCTGATGGTTCTGCCTCGCAGGAAAACAACTTGATTCAATAATCCATTTTACAAATTAGATGTTGGACTGCAGGCAATAAAAAAACGGGAGCGGACCAATTATGTTATTGATAAATCAACAGTAATCTGTGTGATGACCTCACAGAGAGGCTGATTAAAGATGAAGGTCAAAAATCATTTCAGCTCATTTACTTTATTGGCAATAATCACGAGAGTCTGAGAGACTCCGGACCTGATCACTGGACCTGGTCACAGGACCTGGTCACTGTCTGGACCTGGTCACAGGACCTGGTCACTGGACCTGGTCACAGTCTGGACCTGGTCACTGTCTGGACCTGGTCACAGTCTGGACCTGGTCACAGGACCTGGTCACTGTCTGGACCTGATCACTGGACCTGGTCACTTATTTAAGTTTCAAAGAGGAACAATCTTTTCTTCCTATTACAGAAGAAATGTCAGAACTTGTGACACACATTTTGAGGAAATCCTCACGAGAACTGTAAACTTGATACTTGATAATCTGCATTCGGCTCGTCGTGTCTGCCTCCGTGTTTACTACACAGGACTGTCTGTATCCATGACAACACCTGTCTCATGTCACTGGCTAGCAAGCTTGTGTTTGATTTTAACTTTGTGAGCTGGAGGAGTTTTCCTTGTCCTAGTAATATGAAGCTAACAGGCTAACAACAGGCTAATGTCAGTGTTAGCATCTCCGACAGGCTAATGTCAGTGTTAGCATCTCCGACAGGCTAATGTCAGTGTTAGCATCTCCGACAGGCTAATGTCAGTGTTAGCATCTCCGACAGGCTAATGTCAGTGTTAGCATCTCCGACAGGCTAATGTCAGTGTTAGCATCTCCGACAGGCTAATGTCAGTGTTAGCATCATTGATTACATTCCATTTACATTTACAGTCACTAATGAGTGAACTACTACTAACGCCTGCAGCTTCTTTTATCTCTCGCTGCTGATTGGTCAGAGCAGAATACTCGCCCTCCAATCAGAAAGCAGCTCATGTGAGCCCCAGGTCCGGTGGTGGTCTGTGTTTTGGGTCGTGGTCCCGGCTAAACCTGCAGTTTGTAGATTTGTTATTTGGGGGTTTTACAGATTGAAGGCAGCTGCTTCTTCTTCTCTGGATGAAAATAATCCGTTGCTCCTGATGTCACAGTTTTCCCTCCATATGAACGTTACATCATTTCCTGTTGTGCCTGAAAACCACCAGGATGAAGAGGGTTTGACCGGGCCTCTGGGTCAGAACCTCCCCTCAGGTCACGAGTCCATCAGCGGACAAGTGGTGGACTCTCTGACTGTAATGACTGTAATGTGGATGTTAATGTGCTGTAATGACCTGCTGAGGCCGCTCCGGTCCAGAGGACCGACCCGCCCCCTCAGATCTGTGATGATGAGATGGTTTCAAAGTGACAGAGACCTCCAAGCTGTGACCCGGCTGATACCGAGACATATCCGGGCCTCAGGGCTCAGAGCTGCATCGCTCCTCAGCCTTAAAGAAACTGCAACTGTTTCCAGAACAACAAAACTCATCTCAGACTAAAACCAGCAAAGAGATCAGAACCTGAAACACCAACATGAAGCTTCTGTGTGGTTCTGGAGGATTTTAACATCCAGAAACAGAAACAGAACATGGATCTCTATAGAAACAACTCATATCTGACTGAGTTCAGTGAGTCGTCCTGAGTTTATGATGTTGATGGATCCGATAAAGAAAAAGATTTTACAATAAGCTGGCTCGCTCGTCTCACTTTCGACTGGATCTTTAAATAACAGAGTCCTCTGGGTGTGAACTGGACCTCGTGTTCTGACAGTCACAGCTGCAGACTGAAGAACTCTGACTGATAAATCAAACTGTCCCATTTACCTAAAATCACCCGTGTTGTTCTGTGAACTTGTCCTTTAATTCTGCCATCCACTAACTACCTGATAATCTGCAGGGTGCTGGTTTAAAGCCCGATGGTACAAACTGTTGGACCTGCACAGACTGCTGGACCCGACCTGATCTGTTTGATTACAGGCTGACGGCCTCACACTGGATCACAGCAGCGCTGATGAAGCTTCTAATCACACGTTTAATCTGCACAGATGAGAACAGCTGCCCGCCACCTTCTCCTGCCTGTGAGGAGCCGACGTCACTCTGATCCGACACCATCGGGACTACAGGCCCGGGGGGGAGGGGAGGTACTGTAGGTGGAGGGGGGAGGAGGGGGAGGGGTCCAACTCCACTCTCAGCGCCAGAATCAACCACAAGTGGCTCCATATGTCTGTTTGAAGTGACTGTGATGAAGAGGAACGAATTAAGGATCAAACCAGCGCCGTGATTTGTCCTTAATACCACACACACACACACACACACACACACACACACACACACACACACACACACACACACACACACACACACACACACACACACACACACACACACTCAGGACTTTTTGCTGCCAGATTCTAATCAGTTCTTGCTTTGGTCCAACTGGACTTTTGTGCCAGATTGCACTAAATGTCCTGACGGTGTTTGGAGAACGTAAAGTTTCTGGAGGCTCGACAGCGCGGATCACTGCTGTGTTTACGTTTGGTTACAAGTTCAGAACTTAACGGTTTTGAATCATTTCAAATAAAGATACAGTCACCGGCGACGATTGTTGTCTGTTAAATGAATATCGAGACAGAATTATTATCATCATCGCTCTTGCCTCATGGTACTGGCCCGACCCGACAGAGGTTCAGTATCGGCCGTGACGGACGTGTTCTCTCACCGAGTTTAACACGCTCACAACAACTGGAGTCGACGTTGACCAATCAGAGCAGAGGGACGTGACAGATGATGTCACTGCAGACGCCATGTTTGTTTACACTCTGGTTGTTGGAAGGATCCATAGCCCCTCCTTCCTGATGACATCACACAGCTTATGAAGGACGGCGAGCAGCGATTGGCTGGAGCAGAACTTGTGATCCATCGTGTCTCTCTGCAACAGAACCAGAACACTGTTCAATAAGAAATGAAAGGCAGCTCCAGCTTCAGGCTCTGACTCGGTTCATGTGTTCGAAGGTTCAGTGGATTTAACGCGGCCAACATCATCCGGAACCGACCTGAAGAAGTCCAGAACCCAATTATCTGATGCGTTAAAGTCTGATCTTAAAACACAAAACCCACTGTTACAGCACCGGACCCTACATGGACCCAGTTAGACTGATCATGATGTCGACCCAGTCGGATTCAGGTCCAAGATCAGGACAGGCCAATGAAGACCTCTAATGAGACCTCTCAGGTTGGCTGAAATGAAACTGACCTGGTCCAACAGACCCGACAGCTGAGGTCCTTCCCTCGACCCAGGTGGGGTCTCAGATCAGGTCTTGTTGTTAGAAACCAGGTGGACCCATCAAGACCTCTACCCAGTGGTAGAAAAAAACCAGAACTCGCTCAAATAACTAGTGTGAAGTAGACCTCCAGAACCAAGACCAAAGGAAACAGATCCATAGATCAATTGATGGACCTGATTTATACCGCAATGTTCTGGTTATTATTTAAGTCCCAGGTCAGGTCTCGTTTTCTAACTGGATCTAACGGGTCTCTAAGTTTGTAAGAGAGATCGGATCAGACAGGTTGTGGAGGAAACTGAGACCACAATGCTCCACCAGGGACAAGAACAGACCTGGTCCAACATAAGGAAAGTAAACTTCTACCAGAAATGTTTCTTTGCTCTTTAATTACTAGTTTATGAACCCAAATGCTGAGGTCCAAACTCTGACCCGGACAGACTGAGGTCCAAACTCTGACCAGATCAGGTCTCAGTTACTCGGAGCCATGTGAACCACAAAGACCTCTACAGTAACAGTCCTCCCAACAACTAGACCACATCCAAAGGGACCTGGACCTGATCTGAAAGAAAGCCAAGAACCACCATGACCTAGTGAGAGACATCGGGCCCATTACACCCGAACCAAAGGGATTGATCAAAGACTTTTCTAAGTGTGGGATCAATTATGATCCCAGTATTCTGGTTGGATCCAGGTCCCAGATCAGGTCTCAGTTAGTAAACGTCAAGTTGACCCAGAAAGACCAGTGCCAAGCTGCAGAGAGGGAAACAAAACACTGAAATCCCCTTGAAGAGTGACGGCTCTGGTTCTGTCTGTGACGGACTCTGGTTCTGTATTAAAAGAAACATTTATTTGTTGGGCTGCAGCAACAAAACCCTGATCAGGATTAATCTGATCCGCCTCTTCAGTTGGACACCTGACGACCATCAGAACCCCGACAGCTGCACGAAGAACAACAACAGACCGGTCCGAACAAAGAATTAAAGGTTCTCCAGAATCAGACACCTGCTGATCACGTGGTGTCCACATTGATCTGATTTCTCTCCGACAGTCAGAGAGCAGTCAGGCTCCTGCTGCTCGGCCGTGATGGATGTGATGTCTTTGTGTCCCACCGCAGGGTTCTGCTGGCTCGGGTCAATCACTATTAAATTACAAAAGTCCAGCACTCAAAGCCCGATTGATAGATGGAGACCGCAAACACACCGACCACAAAGAGGCCAGAGAGTCCAGAGAGGCCTCGCAGCATTCAGACACCAGACTCCTCCACAAAGACCGGGCTTTGTTCTGCTTTGTTTTCTTCTTCTGTGCCAGCAGAGTCGTTTCTTCACTGTGAATCCACCTCGATCGGACCTTACAGAACCAATTGATCCGAAAATAAACTGGAGTTTGAGCCAGAGGGACATGTTCTGTCACAGAGAGCGACGACAGAGACGAGAAACGACCAGCAGGAGTAAAACTATGTGAACACGTCCTGTACGTTTGTATTCAGGGAGTGAAGGCGTCTGAAGAACTGAAAGGAGCTGAAGCGTGAAGTGATGTCACAGTTTACATGTTAGCTTCAGATCAAAGGCCAGAGACGAGCCAGGAGTGAAGACAGGGAAGTGTGGAGGACAAAACACTGAAGCAGCTGAGACTAGATTTAAAACATCAGATGTCTCAAGTCTGCAGGAGAGAACACGTCACAAACAGTGTTAGCTAACAGTGTTAGCATCAGGGAGTTCTGCTGAGCTAGCAGAACCCTCCGTGACTTTATATCACCAGGAGGTTCTGAGCTCTGAAGTTTCTGAGTCTAAATGAAGGTTTGATATTTTTGACGTCAGCTGGACGAGATGAGTCACTGACGAGCTTCACTTCATTATTAAAGAGAATTATTGTTTTCAGCACTGACTGAAAGTTTAAAGAGCAACAATACAGACACTGAGCTGGAATAATTAGTTGATTAGATTTCTGTGCAACAAATTGGATAATCATTTTCTAGTTTATGTCAAGTCTTCAGAATCGCTCCGTCCTGTCAGCTGCTCACATTAAACACTACAGAGGTCAGCTGGTCTCAAACTGATCGATCAGCAGAGTAATCAGCTCAAACACATGAGAAGAAGAACCAGATCTCAGAACTGTCACAGGGATCAACTTCACCATGAACCCTCCTCCATATGAACACATCACATTAATACCTCCGCAGAGAAACCTTCATCTCCTCCCCACCCCTCCTCCTCTTCCTCTTCTCTCCCCCCTCCTCTTCCCCCCGTTTGTTTCTGTGAGCGTTTTATATTTTCAAAGACTCGGACTCGCAGTGTTTGGTATGAGGGCCGCGGGCGTGTGGAGGGATTGTCGGCCATGCATATCATCACTTACTTACACTCTGTGAGTTTGGATCCGACACATTAGCATCTGAAAATGAGCTGAGAAACACTGGAGGGGACACACACACAGACTGACACACACACACACACACACACAGAGTCACAGTCACACATACACACACACGCACACACACACACAGAGTCACAGTCACACATACACACACACACACACGCACACACACACACACACACAGAGTCACAGTCACACATACACACACACGCACACACACACACACAGAGTCACAGTCACACATACACACACACGCACACACACACACACACGCACACACACACACACACACAGAGTCACAGTCACACATACACGCACACACACACACACACACACACACACAGAGTCACAGTCACACATACACACACACACACACACACACAGAGTCACAGTCACACATACACACACACACACATAGTCACATACACACACACAGAGTCACAGTCACACACACATACACACACACATAGTCACAAACACACACACAGTAAACCATCTAAATGTGTGTCGTTGAATTTCACGTGTTTGTTGACAAGCTAACGCTAATGTTTCATGTTAAACAACAGCGTGCTAACATTCTAAATTAGCATCACAGGACTGTAAAATGCTAACATGTTACATCTCGAAAATAACTGAATTTCAGTTTCTGGGACCAGAAGAACACAAAGGCGTGCTGATGAGCTCAGAAGAACAGGGTCCACTAGCTTCAGAACCGGGCCTCAGCGGTTCAGCTTGTCCATTCACTTCCTCGTTAACGCAGAAGCTTCGAGCATTCAATTACTTTCAGCTGGACTTTAAACTGAATGACATGTTGAACCATCAGACTCACGTCATGTAACACAAACACCTTCAGCTGATCCAGTCCAACCAGTGGTCCTGTTCCACTCTCAGAACTGATCTCAGACCAGACAAACACAGGGACTCTGGTTCTAACCAATGACCAATAATCATAATCCATAATCATGTCATCAGATTCCATTAAAGAGCCATAACTAATCAATACATTTCGACCTGCTAAAGCTTCTGTCCAGAACCAGGTCCACAGTCAAACACTGCTGTCTGATCCAACACTGAGGGGGAGGGTCACACTGACCTGCTGACATCAGGGAACTGGACCGGGTAGTACAGGACCACACATTTAGGCCGGATCAGCTGGTCCAGGTCTCTGGGTCTGTGGTCTGGGATCTTCTTCATGAAGGGGGAGATGGAGGACAGGAAGGAGTCCATGTTGAAGGCGGAGTTAAACACCACCACGTCCGACACCAGACTGCAGACACACAGGAGTCTGATCATCATCAGCAGCTGGTGTCGGCCCGGTCACACCGGACCTTGACCGGTGCAGGAACAAGTATTTGTATCATGTTGGTGACATAGTAACTCCTGACAGTTAGTTCTGTTCAGACTGGTTTCACTGAGACTGTTCAACATGTCGTCCAATAAGAATAACTGGAGATGGATGCTAACAACAGCGCAGCACGTTAGCTTCTGAACAAACTGTTAGCTAACAGCTAATGATCATGTATTGTACTGTGCTGCACTGTTAGCTTGGCTAACATTACAATAATTACCATACAGTTATTTGTATGTTATTGTGCTCTAAGCTAACGGTACAGTAAGTTAGCTAACAGAACAGCTTGGCTAACAGTATTCATGCAGGATATATTTGTTGTGAAGCTGAATTTATTAGCCGACTAAACACAACCAAAACTTAATCTACACATATTTTAATAACTGCTCATAAAAAAATATTTTCTTTTGTCTAAAAATGCTTAAATTCATCTCTCAGATGTCAGAATGTTCTTATGTTCTGCTTTAAATCACAGTAATAATACATGTAAGACACAATTATTTTCTAATTTTAAAGAGACATAAATAAGAACTGTCAGACTCATTCTCCCAACAGCTAACTAACTGCTGCTAACTGAAGCTTCCATTAGCTAGTTAGCTCATTCGACCGTGCAGCTAGTGGTTGTTTTAGCTGACTGATAATCACTAGGAGCTAGCTGGTTAGCATGCTAACTTCAATAGATGATCCATTGTAACATGTTGTTTCTTTATTTTCTGTTGATAACTTTTGAATGTTTTAAACAAACGTTCTTACAGAATGCACCTTTAACAGAACCAACCCTTATAATCTGGACCTTTGTAAAGAACAAAGAGCTGACAGACAATGAACAGAACATCTCAGTGTAGAAACCAACGTTTCAGCTTCGACTGGCCAACTGTCACAAACACGTGTTTCTAAACCAGCTCACACCTTTAAATACATGTCTAACGTTTACTGAGCAGCTGACATGAACACTGACACTCATGTGTAATACAACAATAATAATAATAATAATAATAATAATAATAATAACAATATAACAATATCATCTGGTATCTAGTAACTCTCAGAACAGTTCTGACAGACGATGCTAATGTGGCTAAAAGCTGCAGTGAGATGTACAAACTGAGCTGGTTCTGTTTCATTATGAAGCTTTGTGCTGCATTCTAATTGAAATGAGTGAAGTAATCTGGCTCTGATCCAATCAGAGGCCTCTTAATGATCAGTTATTTAATGCTGCTGTAACGACGTTAGCCGAGATGGAGGGACTCGACTTATTGACATGCTGCCCTGCAGATCAACAACAATCAGTTTTCTCTGTGCTGTTAGACAGCTGATTAATGACGAGTCCACCCACTTCAATTACACACACTGCACCATGTCACAGCAGCTCATTAACCAATCATGTCACAGCAGCTCATTAACCAATCATGTCACAGCAGCTCATTAACCAATCATGTCACAGCAGCTCATTAACCAATCATGTCACAGCAGCTCATTAACCAATCACGTGCAGCCTGACACGGTCATTAAGACAAACTGTTGCAGCTGGAAGGAGTCAACAGTGACTAACAGTGGACTCATCTGGATACATATCTAACACAATGATTGACTAATCGATTGATTGACTGATTGATTGATTGATTGATTGATTGATTGATTGATTGATTAATTAATGTTGTTGGACTCTCATGTTCAGTATAAAATAAACTTCATCATCAGATTCTGGAGTTTTCCTGTTTCTCTGAGTTATTGTGAACTTTATTTCAGGCTGTTTGTGTCGACGCTCGGACACGAACATCAGTGACATCACACATCACATCATGCTGACGGTCGTTACCATGACAGGATCTGATTGTATCCGTACTGGAAGTCTCTCTCCTGGTCTTTGCGGACCGGATAAACCAGCTGGTTCTCGTGGAAGTACAGAACCTTCTTCAGACGGGCCAGATCTGGTCTGAGAGCCACCAGTTCACAGAGGTTCAGGACGGAGCTGCAGAACAGGACTCTGTACAGAAATATGTTGAAGATGATGGAAATTAACTACAGACAGTGTCAGTACAGCAGCCAGAACCCTGGTGTCAGAGCCCTGCTCAGAACCACATCTGGACTCAACATGGATGACCAGAGAGACGCTCAGAATAACTTATGTCAAACTGTTCTCAGAACCACTGAAGTGAAAACGTTCCTTCAGTTCTGACGTGGATCTAAACGTGTACCGTGGTCCTGAAGGTGGCGCTGGAGGGTCCGACCTCTGGAGAGCAGGAAGCAGCTCACAACATTCTGTAACACTTTTATTTTTAGATTTAAATATTTCTCATGAGCAAACAGAACCTCTGTTCATGGTCAACTTCCTCCTGAACAGAACCTCTGAACAAAGTGTCTCTGCTGACGTGACTCAACTGACTTCACATCCTCCGACTTCATATCATCCAGAGAGATTAAAACTGTGATACTAAACCTGAATCTTGATCAGGTTCTTGCTGGTCTGACTTGGGACCAGTTACTTGATTTGGGACCCGTCAGCCCTGACTATTGATTTGGACCTTGACTTTGGATTGGGTCTTGGGTCATGGCTTGAGATTTAGGTCTTGATAAAGGAATGGGGACTTACGCTCCAGCTGGGACTTAATGTCTTGGCTTGGAACTTATTGGTCTGATAGGGTCTCAGGACTTGACTCGGGTCATGGCCTAGGATTTAGGACTTGATTTGGGACTAGGTGATTGTGACTTCCCAAACAAGACAGAGATAAATGTTCTGAAAGCTGATGATGTGGACCACCAGGTCCAGGTATTCTGCTGTGGGTGATCCCTCGGGGCTCACCTGGTTCCTCTGATTCTGTACTCTTGAAGCCTCTGTACTAAAGAACCGAGTCTTTGAAGCCCTGGACCTCCTGACGTGACCCGGTCCTCCTCCCCCCCAGCTGCTTTGATGTGGTTTCTCCACGAGCCACGGCTGATGGCTGCCGTCCTCTCAGACCTGGATTAGATTCATTTCCTGAACCTGCTCCCGTCTTCTTTCAGGCCCGTGGATACAGAAGTGGAACAGGAATCCCTCTGACTCAAACCAGATGAGTCTTCTCTATTTTTACTCTTTTCTCTGCCAAGAATAGTCTGACGGACTTCCTGTGGAGTTCTGAGTCAGAGGTTCAGACCTGCAGGAGTTACTGAGTAAATCCATGTGGACTCACAGGAACCGTCTGATTTAAACACACCGTGTTTTCACACCGAGGAGTTTTTCTTCCTCTGATTTCTCTGAGACGTCTGTTTCCTTACTGAAGCTCTGGACTTCACTCAGATATCACAGCTCACAGGAGCTCAACGAAAAGAAAACGACTGAGGACAGAAAACTTCACAGGAGATTTACAATCATCTCCTTGTTAGCATGCTAACCGCTAAAGCTAGCATGTTGTTTATCATGTATTTGACTATATTTGGGTAACATCTGGCATCTTATCTTGAATACAACATTAAGCATATTTTATCATTTAGCATGCTAGCATTAGCATGATGTTTAAGTGTGAAAAGAATTTTACTGGTTTCTGCATGCTGAGGGCAGCAGACGCCAACAAGATCAGTAGGATCATCAGGAAGGCTGGCTCCGTCCTGGGGGCCCAACTGGACTCTTTGATGGTGGTGTCTGAGAGGAGGATGCTGTGCAAACTGCATAGTATCCTGGACAACAACATTCACCCTCTCCACCAGGTGCTAAACTCACACAGCAGCACCTTCAGCAGCAGACTCATCCCACCCCGATGTAACACGGAGCGCCTGAGGAAGTCTTTTCTCCCTCAGGCCATCAGACTGTTTAATGCATCCACCTCTGGTCGCGGGAGGGACAGTGGAGACACTGTCACCTGAGCCAAATCAAATCAATATCATTCCCTATCACTTCCATCACTTATTGAGTGTGCACTGGACCTTGTAAATCTCCTGCACTGGACTTAGTAAATTGCTGCTATTTCATGCTGCTGCTAAATTTACTATTTTTTTTCATTTTATACCACTTGTCACTTTATTCAATCTTATTGTGTACTTTCTTTTCAGTTTTATGCTGCTCACTGTTGGTTTACATTCTGTGTACTTAGTAACTAGTTTATTTATTACTTTACTATATCTATTACTTTTGTATTCCTTTCTCACTTTGTTTTACTACTGTTGCACGACAATTTCCCTCGGGATAAATAAAGTTTTCTTGAATCTTGAATCTTAAAAGTAGCATGTTTATGTGCTAATGTTCTGCTTGGTAGCTAACATGTTTATGAAACAGTTCACTGTTCTGACGTATGACCTTCAAATAAATTCTTGCTAGCTTGTGTTTGTGGGTCCAAAACTTTGGTCCAGACAGAAATGGGTCAGAAATGTGTCTGACTTCTGATCAGCACCATCATCAGGTCAACATGTCGATGTGTGCAGTAATGACATTCTCATCACCCTCAAGTGTATCTTTGTGTTTACTTATAATAAGCTATTGTTAGCATGCAAACAGGCTAATCTAAGATGGTGAGAATTGTATGATAGCATGCTGATAGTTAGCACTGAGCTACTGTGACCAGAAGGTGCTGGAGGAAAGTCTGACTGCACCGATAATCATTCTGCTGTCGGAGGAAACGCTCAGGCTCGTTTGGGTTTATTTAAACCAATCAGAACGGTCCTTGGCTGCGTGCAGTAAACCCAGGATGTAGTGATGGACGGCGCCCCATTAACACAGCGTTGAGGGAAGCTTGTGTCACTTGTTAGAAAACACAAGCTGAGGGCTGCTGGCTGTACACGGTCGAACCGTTAGCTACCAGGTGAGCGTGGAGACTGTTAGCTCAGCTGAAGGGGGTTTTGACAACAGTAACGTCTGTTGACGTCGTCGTCAACGGCAGCTTATAGTCACAGTCCACATCCGGTGAGTCAGACCAGCGGTTAGCTAACAACTGGCTGTGCTGCTGAGCACTGAGCCTACAGACACAGTTACAGCAGGCGTCACAGAGCAGCAACATGAGGTGGGTTTGTTAATGTTCACTTTTATTATGTTGTGAGATCAAACTGCACAAGAAGCTAATAGGTCATAAAAACACGTCGACCTCAGGGAGCCATTAAGGGACGACTCGACCTGTTAACATTCAGAAGCTTCAGGACGAATCAGAGAGCAGAGAAACAGTGAGTCACATCTGTGATGACCTGTCAGACACACAATGAGTCAGCACACACACACACACACACACACACACACTCTTGACTCAGCAGCTTCAAAGACACTGAAACCTGCAGTGATCTTCATCACGCTGCTGCTGCTCCATCATCATCATCATCATCATCATCAATCCAGAGTTGTCCAGTCAAACATTAGTCGTACCTCGCTCTGGCCGAGGTGTTACCTGTATGATGTCACCTGTGTGAGACTCACCTGTGTGACGGACAGGTGGGGATGGTCTGGCTGAAGTGCAGCGCTGCCGTTCTCGCCCTCCAGTGCCACTTCTTGGCGGGCAGCGTGCAGACGGAGCAGCTGATGTTCTCCTGCAGCAGGTCGATCAGCTGTTTGTGAGAGCCGCCATAGAACGCCTCGACCAGCAGGACGCTGGGCGCTGCAGAGCTCTGAAAGAAGAGACGGAGGTTACTGATCGTATTGATCAGGTGTAAGGAGACCAGGCATGAAAACTGGTCAGGGGTGAAAAGGGTGAGAATGATACGACCCCCCATGCAAAGGAAAATGAGTTGTAGAGATTTTAGAAAAGTTGTTTTTATGGATTTCAAGGCCCCCCTCAGGTGGGCACATGTTAGCAGTTCATTCTCTGGTATACCTCCGTGTCCCGTCCATACCACCCGCCCCCCAAAAAATATTTTATCATCAGATCTACATGATTCACATTGATCACCTATTTTGAAAACAGCAAATTTCGCTGAACAGTGAGTGATTTTCATGCCTGGCAGACGGATCGATCAGGGTGATGCATCAGGATTTAAATGTTTAAATGCAGTGTTCTCATTGTAACTGATAACTGTTTCTCTGTTACACATGACTGATTAAGTAAACATCTATATGTGTGAGTGTATATAAGCTGAGTCTCTGTGGAAACACTCAGATAACAGGAGATTCAGGTTCCTCAGGTCTTCATCGTGTTCTGCAGAGTGAAGATCTGAAACCGTCTGTAACAGATCAATAATCAAACAGTCGTCCACATCCTGTCGTTGGCATTTGTATCAGAGCAGAGCAGCTCAGGATGAGTCAACAAGAAACCAGAGAACAAATCTGAACACAGACACTAAACAAACACAAAGAGATGAACACTGTATTTAAAGTTACTACTGATAATTACAGCAACAGTCTGACACGTTGTGATGAACCTGCTGTCACTCCACAGAGGCTGAACTGGACTGAACCAGGCTGCCACCACAGCAGAACCACCGCAGTAACACCTGACAGGATGTAATATTCACTGAATCCTGTAAATGATGTCACAGTGTTTCCAATATCGGATCAGAAATCACCCGTTAATAAGTCGCGGTGACGAAGAACCTCTGAAACCGTCTGAACTCTCCTCCAGCGACCCGTCCGATGACTCAACCGTCAAACTGACAGCAGAACCGCAGCATGTTCGTCCTGTTCAGTAGAGCGCATACCTCCACCAGGACCCCACAGACCCTGTTCAGTCCTTTGTTCAGAACCACCAGATCCAGATGTTTTATTAGGATCCACAACCGTTCACAACCAAACACCAGAATACACCTGAATATTTCCATCAACACACTGAGCTGTGGACCGGCGTCGTCTCACAGGAGCAAGAAGTTCTGGATGGTCCATTCATCGGGATCCACACCAAATGTTCCCGGTTCAGACCGGTCCAGCATCCGAGTCTGCTGGAAATGTGTTAAGTAGTTTTTGTGTCATCTGACCAGCAGTGAAAGCTTTACTGTGGCGGGGTCATAAACAGGAAACACACTCACATTATTATTATTATTATTATTGTTATTATTATTATTATTATTATTATTATTATTATTATTATTATTATTATTATTATTATTACGTTCATGTTGTAAAGTGACACATTCTGTCTGAAGAACATCTGAAGAACCGTTCTGCTCCGTGAGACCGAAACAAACACGTTTAATTTGCCTTTATTTTTAAGGTGTAATGCAGCGATGTTTATTTCCTGTTTACACAACAACAGTTTTTCTTTGTGTTCCATGTTCGTACGTCACGTTATGAAAGGCTCAGCAGGCGGCGCTGTGATATCACAGCAGGCGGCGCTGTGACATCACAGCAGGCGGCGCTGTGACATCACAGCAGGCGGCGCTGTGACATCACAGCAGGCGGCGCTGTGACATCACAGCAGGCGGCGCTGTGACATCACAGCAGGCGGCGCTGTGACGTCACAGCGACAGAACAGGTGGAGTCGGTTTGTCTTCAGGTGCCTGAAACATCGATGATGTCATGAGAAGGAACCAACAGCCAGAACTCACCAGAACGTCACGCTGAGCTTTTCTAAGTTAGAGGGTCGACAGAACATTAATCAGAAGGTTCTGAGATCATCGGACTCTCGAGATGTTTCATCAGCTGGATCTAATTTGTCATGTGGGAGGTTTTATTTTGCTAATTTGCTTTAATTTAAATTTTAATCTACACAGAAACTGAATGTGTTAGTGATTCACTTCAGTTTCTGGGAAACTATTTTCACACATTTACAGTCAGAAGTGTAGAACGGTCCTGACAGGAGAACAGCGGGTCAGCACAAAGCTCAGCACAGTAAAGCCGAATGTGTATAAATGTATTTCACATGCGTACAGACAGAATGAATCTATAATGACGAGTAAACTGCAGACGGAGGAGAAGACGTGAAATGGAAAAACTATTGTTGTCACTCAGAAGTGAAGCGTGCAGCACAATGCGTCCTGATGGAGCAGCGCCGGTCCATTATGATGCCAGCAGCTTTAACAGGAAGTGGACGTCTCACGGTCCCCGAGCTTTCTGTCCTTCCTCTGAATTCCCTCCCAGTGATTTCCAGTCTGACTCCATTTACTGCCCACAATGGAGCTAATGTGGCTGCAGCACTCAGCGCTCGCCCACAGACTGCTCATCATCAATATCTGCTCCTGCAGCTCGTCACACTCATATCAGGAGAAGGAAATGAGCTCTTTCTTCTCTGTTTCTGTCAGAGGGCAGATACCAGCCTGCCGCTTCCACACAGGTTCAATGCAAATGTGTCAGAAATCTCAATCTGATTAGAACCAGCAGCCCGGTGTCGGCTTATTGTGCTCCAACGTTCCAATCTATTTCTCAATGCGGCCAAAATAATGTGAATATGAAAATGTGGACGTGTCAGATGGAGGACGGACCGGCGCCGATTAACTCGACACTTTCTGACCTTCGGGCTCTTATGGTTCAGAACTCAGTTTGAACCCGAGCAGGTCTTCTGCCTCCACACTGTGTTTGATTTAACCACGAGGTCGAGCGGCTCGACGTGCCCGACGCAGGAAGAACATTAAGAATAGTCGGGAAATATAAATACCATTTCACGTCTTTGTCTTTTTATTCTTTGGACTAGCTGAAGATTTATCATCAGGTTTTGTTCTTTACTGTTATTAGTAAGCGATCAGTACCAGAACAAATGATGACTAAATACCAGAAGACAGGCGACCTCAAACACACAGAGGTCAAAGTTCAACTCTGACTGATAGGATGATGAAAGCTGGTCGGAACGAAAGCAGACAAAGTTCAAATTGTACAATTTAATTGTACGACTGGAAGATCAGGAAACTGATGAAACTCAAGAATTTAACTAATTATTCAGACATGGAAGCAAAGACGCAGAAAAACAGCATTATAAAACGTTTACAGGTCTGAAAATGGAACAATAAAAACAAGAATATTAAAATAAAAGACGACAAACAGAAAAATAGATGAAGGCTGACAAACATGATAAATCTGTTCAAATAATTATGAGAAATAAAAACACTGTTAACTGAAACTGAGAATAAAAGAATGAAGAGGAACAGACGGAGAACAGAACGATCAATAACAATGAGCGAGGTGTCAAAAATAAATCAACTGATATAAAAGTTTCACATGTAAAAAATAAAAGCTGGAAGATTTGAGTGGACCAGTTTAATAAGTGGAGTTTAAAGTAACGCAGGAGGATTTTACAGGACTGAGGACATAAAGCGAGCTGGATCGAACCGATCAGCCCGACTGGAAGTTCATCAGTCGACGTTTGATCGATGGAGTCAGAAACGCATCATTCCACCTGAGAGTCAAAGAGTCCCTGTGAACCCGGCGGGGGATTCCAGCAGACTCATCTCACCTAGACACCTTTCCTCGCCCACTGGTTCAAACATGGAAGGCTGCCGCCTCACATGAAACAAAGGGTTAATGTCATCGCTTTCCCCCTCACAGGGAATCCCCCCCGAGCGCCGGCGAGGGGTGAACAGCAGCTGAGTCATGAGTCAGCCTGCAGAGCGACGCTGGAAACTCGAGGCTGTCGGTGGAACCTGGAAATGTTTTTCTGCTTCTTCACGTCTCTGCATCATGTTATGAATCTGCTCTGAACCTGTGGGCGAGGCAGGAATTCACTGAATCCTGATGACATCATCATCCTCATCATCATCAGCGTCTGACACGCAGCTCAGCATATTAACATCAGACCACATGTCATCAGGCCTTCACCTGCTGCTGTTCACCTGTCAGCAGCTACATGCACACCTCACACATCAGATCAACACCGGTCTACATTAATGTGCCGGTTTAATGACAGGAATATTAGCCACGCTAGCAGAGACGCCCCTCCATCGTTATTAAAGCTGCTCATACCATCATAGCATTTATTTCCAGTTAGCATTGTACCTTTCAAGTAAGCTAGGTGTCCACACTGCCATGCTAACATTAGCTAGCTAGTTATGTTCCCTCTCAGCATGCTATCATCATCTAATCCCTCTGATACAACATGATCATCTGTATCACAATATGCTAGCAGAAGACTGAAACCAAAGAACAGTTTTCATAACAGCCAAACTGTGTAATCACATCATCACGTGCTAACACTGTGAAAGAAGCATCTGTAAAATGGTGGATCCATTTATTTTAGCGTGACGACCATCAGAACTGGTTTCACTGTCATGAGTTACGTCATTCGGTCCAATAACATCTACACCATTATTTTAGTTAGCCAGGCGCTAAAGAGGAAGTTAGCAGCCTCAGTGAACGAATGTCTCCAGTGCTCGTTAGGCCGCATGGAGCTCCGCCTCCAACATGGTGTCCAGGTTTGACAGAACACACCTGGGAAACGTCAACATCAACCACGTTGCTTCAGTTTAACTCTGCAACAGCTGATTGTGACTTAAGCATTAAAGCAACATCAAGCTAACATCATTGAGGCTTTCACCTCATTGACCTCGTTACATTTGAGCTAATATTAGCATGTTAGCATGTTGCATTTTGTTGTAATATTCATCTCTTTCTCAGCATGCTAACATTAGCTTGTTAACGTGCTAATTCTGTGACATGCGCTCATCTTCACAGACACTGTTCTACCATTCTGTTAGCTGTTCTAACGGCTAACATTAGCTTGTTAATGCTGCTTTCCTCTGTGATTGTTCTGTCAGATATTAAGATTGTGATATTATTCCTGATGAGTCTGAATTTTAATTTCCACTGAACGATGAAGGTGCTGGGTATATAACCACAGATGTCTCATCATGTCGCCTACACGTTGTTTGCAATAAAGACATCCTGTCAGAAAAGTGTGACATCACCCCGTCACTGCTTAAAGTAATATATTACTGTAACAGCCACAAACTGTATAAAAAGATCTAGATCGGTAGTTTATCAATAATTAAAATGATCTTTAATATTTATATACACTAAATATTTTTAACAAACTAACTTGTGGACTGTAATGTTGAAGGAAAGCAGCAGAATCGACTCAGGTTGCTTGAAAATATAATAATTACTGGTTATTTTTATACTGATGGACAAAGCAGCCAATCGACGACGAGAGGTTTCCTTTCTGTCACTGAGCCGCTGCAGCACAGAGATGAACGAACGCTCGTCAGACTGAGTGCTGAGACGATTCAGCAGGATCACATGTGAATAATCATGTTTCCTCTGTGAGTGAAGCTGCCGTCTGACAGGAACATGGAACCAGCAGCTTTCATCTCATATTACAGGATTAATGTGAGTGAGAAGTGACTTTCTTCTGTTAATTGAAGCAGTCGTAGTTCACAGCTCACAGAGTTAATCATCAATCTCCCTTTAATTATACAGACGAGGTAATCTGAGGAGCGACACACTGGAGGATGAGAGAAGTCTGAAAACACTCGGCGTGATGAAGGTTACTCTCATCATCCACCATCACACGATACAGAATTATATGTTCTGCAGGTCCGGAGCCGAACGTGTTTCACCATCGACCAACGTGTTGACGTCTTCAAACTGCTTCTTCTGCCCAACAAACAGCCCAGAGACTCATCGCCTGCCGTCACAGAGGACACGAAGAAGAAGATCCTCACACTGAACCAGCCCGACCCACAAACATGCCTCAGTGATCATCAGACGGGTCGACAGCTCTGATATTATAGATACGCTGTGTTTATATGAATTCTTACTACTGTTACCACCTGACGTCTGACTAGATGATGTTTCCATCGGAATCACAGTCTGTTGTCATGATGAAGAACATCCTCATCATCATCCTCGTCATCCAGCAGCTGAATCAGGTTTATTGATCCAAGTCTCTAAATATTCGTCTCTTCGTCTGATCTGAGGTTCAATTCTGCGATAGTTTAATAAATCTATATTGGAGTCTTGTCGTGCGGCCCGGCTCCGGCTGAAGACCCGGCTGCTCCGTGTTAAAGGATAAAGATGATTCAAGCTGAGCAGAAGATGAATTTATGAACATGTTGTGATGATTCTGGACAAAATGATTTAAAGTCACAACACCATCAAATTAAAACTGCTCTAAACTCTGAAACTGAAATATGATCAAACAATACATTTTATATGAAATGATATTGTGCCAACAAAGACGGGAGTCCAAACTGCAGCATGGAGCCTGTTTCCACACGTCTGCTGATGGACTCCATGATGATGATGATGATGATGATGATGTCACGCTGCTGTACAGGCATCACATGAACAGAGCTGACAGACTCTGATGTCACAGTGTTCTGACTCCAAACATCAGAACCTCAGCTTGTTCTGATCCACATTAAACACCTGAGGAGCAGTTTTAATGTTCTTGTAAGATTCGTTTCACAGCGACATGATTGAATCCCGTCACATGTAGAAACATCGTCCCTGCAGCTGCCGTCCTCCATCTTACTGACAGCAGCAGTTTATCTGATGCTTCTCAGTTTGGAGGTTAAAGAGTCCGACCACGAACCACAACGTCCTCAACTCAAACCTCGCCGCAGACCTCCCTCCTTCACTTCCTGTCTGCTCTCCCGAGTCGCTGCCTGAGTCTGAACAGACGACAGCGTCTGTACCGACGACTCATCAGCTGTCAGTCAGCTAATTACAACGACTGTCTCTGTTCATTTGTTGCTATTTGTTTGGTATTCTTAGTTATTTTTTAATTTTTCAGTTTCAACCAACAGATTCTTGATTACTTGGGCCGGTTCTGATATCAGGAAGTTCTAGATGTTGATAATAATACTTGGTGTGATTTGTCCACAGGTTATTGATCAGGTGTGACAGCGATCAGTGGCTGATCTGAGGCCGGATGGTTTACAGTTGAACAGTAACTAAATGACACACTGCGTCACGATCTTTATCAAACATCAGCTGACAGTACCGGCTCTCTGTGTGTTGGTCGGGCTCTGTTTACTATCAGAACTGGATCCTGAATCTATTCTGCCAGTGTCTGGACCTTCACATCCTTTAATGATTTCTAAAGTGTGAGGAGCCAAAGTGACGCAGCCACACGATGAAGCTCTGTGCTGGTGTGAAGTGATCCTGAGAGTTTCTGACACTTAGAAACAGACAGAAAACCTTCGAAATCTGCTTCATATTGTGTCGAGAAGTTTCACTTTAAAACATGAGTCATATTCTGTCATCTGGTTCTGAATGTTAAAGTGTCTCAGCTGCAGCATCTGAATAAACCTGTGACGAGTCCGTCTGAAGCTCCGTGTTCACACTTCACTCAAGATTATCAAACTGACGGATTCTTGTAGTTTTACATGTGTATTCACTTCAGTGATGTGTTATTATTTCATATTCTTGGTATTTTACCGTCTGTTATTTTTTTACTAACTTTACATACTTTTATCTCCCCTCTGCAAATAATAAAGTACTTTATATCGGTCCATGTGTTTCTGTGTCCTCTGCAGCCGAGTACCTGCTTCATTTACACTCTGAGGATTTTAAACACCAAACATAAAAACTACTTTCTACAAGTTGTTTGTTACAGATTTAAGTTTCTAACAGTGATTTCTTCTTTAACTGATAGTCTTAACAATCGATTCATGATTAATAATTAATAAAACATAAATTATGTTGGATGTTTCTCACATCAGAAAACACTTTGAACCTCTGATGAGATCGACAACAAATACACAAACTTACTGAACTGACGAACTTTACACAAAACATTAACTCACAGATTTGCACTGTTTTATTATTCTCGTTATTATTATTGTTATTATTATTATTATTATTATTATTATTATTATTATTATTGCTTTTTCTTAGTCAGCACATGTTGAGCCTTGCAGAAGTGCTTTACTTTGTATATTTTGCTTGTGTATATTTTTTATATTGTTGGTATTCTGTAAAGAGAATCATGTTTCCACTGTGCACATGACAGTAAACATCCAGCCTACAGTCGTACAAAACAATAATACTAGTGTGTGTGTGTGTATATATATATATATATATATATATATATATATATATATATATATATATATATATATATATATATATATATATATATATATATAAAATAGTTTGTTTTCTAATTAAAGATCATTTTGGATGTTTGTTCCAGTTAATACATTTCCAAACACAGATTAGTTAAACTCGTTACAATCACTAAGATGATCTCATTTCTATCTAACTAATGAAACATACCATGATACTGAGCATGTTTCTGAGTCTGGATCAGTATTTTATGATAAATGAATGAACAGCTCCTGCTGTAGCTGTTTCTCATAATAATACTGACTTTATCTTAAATGTAAACATTATAAGTAGCTCCAGCTGATTCATGTTATAAAGTAGCCGGACATTAATAACCTCACAGCTGATCTTAAAACACTTGGAGTGACTGTTGACTCAGACCACAGGAAGTTTTATATGTTTCTGTACTACAGCTCCACACATCCTCTGACCACAGAACCAGAACCAGAACCTCAGAACTCCACCACTGTTTACTACAACCTGATGCGACAGCTACAGTCAGAGTACACGAACATGGACCTCAGTACAGCTACACGGTCTGAGCTGCTGTCACAGTCACGTCCACTGCGTTAGCTGTTAGCTCTGTTAGCTGTTAGCTCTGTTAGCTCTGTTAGCAAAACACAGCAGAACGCTGCTGCTCACCGGCAGCTAACAGCTAACAGCTAACTAACGCTAGTGCTCCTCCTCCCGCTAAAAACAACCTCCGTCTCCCGGTTTAACAGCCGGTAACAGGCTCCGGGAGGACCGGAGCACCGCCACGGCTGTTCCCAGAGAACAACCCGGTAAACTGTGCCCTCAGCGGGGGACAAATAACGGCCTGAGTTCACCCACATGGACGATTCACTCAGCAGCGAGAGACACTCACCTCCGACTGCATCTGCCCGGCGCCAAGAGACGACGCACGTACGTCCGTACGTCATCACGTCGCTTTAGATTCCACTCTGGCGGGAGCCTTTGTCCTCCTCCTCTGTCTCTGTGTATATATATATATATATATATATATATATATATATATATATATATATATATATATATATATATATCTATATATATATACTAGTCCATTAAACATGACCGTTTGTCTACACATTAACATAAATGTTTTAACTGTTTGCACATGTAAAGGCTTCTCTGCTGGCCTGAACACTATCAGATTTATGTTCACTGATGTTTTGATTTTTTTTCGCTGAATGTGAATTAAATTATTTCCAATCAGTTTAATGAAAATATGGACATTGTTAAAAAAGGCCGTCCAACACTCGAACACCTTGAGTTCAATCAGCCTGCAAAAGCAGGTTATGTGCTCCACTTTAGCTGGGAACAATACAGTTGGTTTATAGGCCCAGTTAGACACAACAGGTGTGTGTGTGTGTGTGTGTGTGTGTGTGTGTGTGTGTGTGTGTGTGTGTGTGTGTGTGGTTGAATGAATCACACAGGTTACAAGAAGAATAACACAGTTTTATTAAAATTTAATTTGGCTACATTTATTCGAGCATGGTCATCTCCAAGAGAAATTAAAAATTCAATAATAATACTTCAGACATTTTAGGAATTCCTTCATCATCATCATCATCATCATCATCATCATCTTCATCATCATCAGTCCTTCGTCACCTTTTCAGTGGGATGAATAAAGTGGATTTTTTTTTAAAAATACAGTGTTTTCACAATAATCATTGTATCAAAAGTTCCCCAAATTTAGAATTTCCAGTAGTTTCAAAGGAAATAAAAACAAAAATCAACAAAACAATTGAATTTTTCCAAATACCACAGACGCTCTGTTCATAGTTTTGCTCCAATAGTCAATGACAGAATCATTTTTACTAAAATATATCTATTTGTGAGGAACTCTAATACTGTACACTACAGTATGAAATAAATAAAATTAGGAAATATAAAATGAGTCACATAAATAAAATGGTAAATTCTCAAATAAAAACAAAAAAAAAATGAAATTTGTGTTGGAAAATTCAACAAAAACAAAAAAAGTAATACTGACAAGAAATACTGTCATGGAACAAAAAAATACAGAGAATTGCACAAACATATGTAAACTAACAAACTGCCGTCTATCTATCTAATACTGACGAATCAAAACAAGAGGAAATATTCATTTCCATGTGAAGCAGAGCAGAGGACAGGTGATGTACACTGTACAGGGATGGCACTTTGCAGAACAGGTGAGAGGTTTGCATATAAGGCTTTCTCTGGAGAAAAATCAACACACAAAAAAGGCTCTGTCCTTTTTTATTTTATCTTTTTAAAACGGAGCCCTTTCATATCACGCTCCCTCCTCTCCTTTTTAAGACTCACATCAACATTTTATTTTGAAAATCACACAGGTTTAAATGTTCCTTCACATAAAGAAAAAAACAAAAAACATTAGGAGGCCCAAAGTCGTGTGGTTAGTTGGCAAAAATAATAAAACAGGATCAAAATAAAAAAACGTCACAGTAAAAGGAGACAAAAGATACACCGACAGGAAGTGACCGAGTGTTCGAGGCGTTTCCCTCTTTTTTTATTTTTTCATTCTTTTTTCTTTTATTTTGTAGTGATTCGGGAGTCGAGTGCAATTTCCTGATGGGGGTTCGAACACAACGAGACACAGGAAGTTAAGAACATTATAGCACCACACAGCTTTTAGGCCTTTATAATACTGTACATTAAAAACAGCTTCACTTCATTTCATTATAATGATACTCATTATTACTTCTTCTTTTATTTCATTTTTTATTTTTTGCATAATGTGGATTTTTAAACAATCCCACCCAGCTTCATGACGCGGACGCTGGCCGTCATCGAGTTGCATCTCCGGTTAGAGACTGTGGCTGAAGTATCAGAGGTGGAGAGGAGCCGCACCTCTCTGCAGTCATTCATGAAAATATCACCGTGTTTCATTTTAATTCACCAATTAGAAACGTGACCTTTGATTTACCAGCTTCTGCCTGCCAAATGAGCCAAATGAGTGATTTCAGGATACTGAACTTCAAGGTTTTGTCTCTTATTGGTCAAAACAACTGTTATAATCTCTGAAATCAGATCAAAATCAGTTTGTCAGATAACCACATGAGGGAAACGGCTAAATATTTCATATCAGAAAGCTAATGTTGTGAGCTAGTTGGTGAATTACACCAACTGGAGAGCTAACCACTGACTCGCTAGCTGTCTGGGAGCATGCTAGTGCTAATCAGCCATATTTCTAAATTGTGTCTTGTTGATCAGTTGTATTTCAGATAAAACCTTCCTAATTTTCCAGATTAATTGTCTTATTTTATATTCTTATTTTAAATTCTTGCAGGATTAGTTAGCGAGTTACGTTAGCTGAAAAGCTAACTACTAATTTGCTAGCTTCCAACTCACAACAGCTCCTGCAGCCTGATGGATGAATTCAGACACAGCTAGCAGCATGGTTAGCATCAACATCTAGCCGCTAGAAACCAGATTTATTATAGATTCGTTCAATTAAAGATTTTGTCTACAACTGCTGTGATATCAGAAGTTTAACAACAATCATTCTTGCTAGCAAACGTTAGCATCAGCTGTGTAGCTTCACCGGTAGCCTGGAAGCTACCGCTGAAGAATTAGCTTCCGTCGAACAAGATGGAAAATGATTCTCATCTCAGTTTGTGTTTGAGAGCAGAGCGACGCCATCAAGCTCGATTGTTGTTCTACATTCAGAAACTCACAGATCAAGTCATAGAATTATTATTTAAAAGGTTTAGGTTCATAAAAGAGGGTTCAAATAATCTTCACAAAATGATCTTAAATTGTCAAAGAACTGTCTGAACTGACAGAATCTGATAACTCAAAGGTCCTGATGTAAAACACGTTGGTCTGCGGTCAGGTGAAACACACCTGTGTGATGTACGCATGTGTGTCTCACGAGGGAAATCAGAAGTCAGAACAAATAAAAGTCATATTTTTTGACACCCCTGATAATTAGTGTACAGTCGCTTCAAAATAAAAGCATCCTTCTGAATCAAGCCAACGTGACAAATGTTTGAAAGCTTTTTTAAATTAGTCTCCGGATCAGTCGTCCTGGTCCGACTTGCCGTCTGTCTTCCCTTCTCGTGAGCTCTCGTCCATCAGCTGCGTCGTGTCTTTGCCCTTGTCGTCCCTCGTCGAGTCCACCTGGCTCCTGCTGTCACCTTCTTCGTCCTCCTCCTCCTCTTCCTCTTCTCCTTCCCTGAAACTTGCCTCCTGTCTGTCTGTCACCTCCTCGTACGTCTTTTTGTCCACTTCCCTCTCCTCCTGTCCTCCTCCCTCGCTGCCGTCTCTCAGGATCGTACCACCACCGCCGCCATCCTCCTGCTGGTCCTCGGGGTCCGAGTACCCGAGCGGCCCCAGCCCCTGCAGGTAGGCCCTCCGCATCAGCAGCTCGGTGGGCTCCATGCCCCCGACCACCACGCCTCCTCCTCCCTTGTCCCTGGCCTCCCTCTCAGCCGCCTCGCGCTCCTCCGCCTCCCTCTTGCAGTACGAGTATCGGTGGTTCATGTGCTGCGAGTACGAGCCCGAGTGAGAGAAGCGCTTCCCGCACTTGTCGCACTGGTAGGGTTTCTCTCCGGAGTGGAGGCGCGAGTGTTCGATGAGATGGTGTTTGTGTTTGAAGGCCTTCTTACAGATCTGACACTGGTGAGGACGCTTCCCTGCAGAGACACAACACACAGGGGGAGGACGGTCAGCGGCAGGAAGACATGAGCACACAGCAGAGACAGAAGAAGAAGAAGACATCAGCTGACTCACAACAACAAACAGGCAGCAGACACACGAGGACGACTTCACACCATCATGTTCAACATCTGGTCTGTGAGTGTTTCTGTGTGTGCAGCTGAACCCTGAGCTGCTGATGTGATGATGTCATGGTGAGTGAAACAGGAAGTGACACCTGAGAGGCTGCAGCTGCATCACACCTGAATACAGAGAGCTGGACGCTCACTTACATCCTGACGTCAGTTTCACCTGCTGCCATGTTCTCGCATGTGAATTAACTAGATGTATGAACATAGTTTATTACATTCAGACAAAACATTTAACTGGGAGAAGATTTGATCAATGGAACTTAAATCACTTATTTCAAATTGTTAACATTTTCTTGACACAGTTTCCTAAACATTTGACTTTCTTTCAGCTTGTCCTCATCAGAAAAAGGACAAAAGTTCGACTGTGAACGCAGCTTATTACAACCAGTGTTAGCGTTAGCGGTCAGGTGGTGACCTCTACAGGCCGGAGTGGTTATCACAGCAGCAAAGGAGGAAGTCAGGAGGAGCATGAGGAGCAACAAAGGACCAAAAGTCAGTGGAGAGTTCACTGAACTAATAATGGTAACGTACGAACATAACGTCAACAAAATGTAGGAATATTAATTTACACTCGTAAGGTTCTAAACTTGAGCAGCGATGGTACAGTGGAGGTCTGTGACGCGGCGGTTCTACAGTCCAGTCGTTTAGCAATGAGGACATGTTGCTGTCTGATCTCAGGTTTGATGGAAGAATCCTGTCAGATTATAATGAATCATGATTATTCTCTG
This sequence comes from Acanthopagrus latus, assembly GCF_904848185.1. NCBI lineage: Eukaryota > Metazoa > Chordata > Actinopteri > Spariformes > Sparidae > Acanthopagrus > Acanthopagrus latus. The sequence goes on along the minus strand of NC_051047.1, from coordinate 29,724,482 downwards.
TAGGACACTTTGTCTACACTTTGGCTGTTATTCTGTTTGAGGACACACGATTGGTCTGTTTGAGCTGGATGTTGTGTGTGAAGCTGTTTCTAATCTGAATTTAAATTCTGATGTTCAAACTTCAGGAAGCTTCTAAATGATTTAAACACTTTGTCTCGCTGACTTCCTGTCAGCTCCAAAATAAGACTCCTGGCTACCGTCCATCTGTTGCCACGGCGATGCTGAGGCGAGGCGGGATGCCACGAGCAACATGAACCTGCGACGGGCTGATGACATCACATTAACAGATTTCAACCTGAGGAGGAGCAGGGATCCTTCACAGCCATAACTCCGCCCCCCTACCTCCTGACACACACACACACACACACACACACACACACACTCCTGAATTTACTACAAACTCCATACGAGCGGAAATTTCTTCCATCTGACTCTGAACAGGATGCTTCAGTCTGCTGCCAACCGACAGGCTGAACACCGTCCAAACACACGTCCTACGCACACATGCACCAAAAACATGGCTTCACCCGGGCACCGCCAACACACACACACACACACACACACACACACACACACTCGGGAAAACACACACATGCAAGAAAAAACACGCGCAAACATGCACAGCTCTTCACAAACACACATGCAGGCAGATCGTAGCCGCAAATAGACCTGGAACGCCTGAAACATCCACCATAGCTGGCATACTTCACTGTAACACACACACACGCGGTGCGGCAAAAATAACCGAGACGGTGGATTCCTGCTCTGAGTGACGGGGTGGGCGGGGGGCGACATGAACGACAGATGATGCAACTGAGTGAAAGAGACGAAGGTAGAACAGGTCACAGCTCTTTAAACAGGACGCTGCTCAGGTAACAGCATGTTTGTGCTTTCTACCAAACTCCATTCAAAAAACACTCAATTTAATTTTACAGCTCGGTTTCGGTTGATTTGTGCTGAGCCACATCAGAAAGTTGCAGTGACAGAAAGTAAATTAATAAAGTAAACTTTAAAAAGGTTTGTGGTTTTTACCAAACTTCAGTGGAAAAAATACTTGTTTTAATTTTACAGATCAGATTCATATGATTGTTCAAAGACAAATCAGAACGTTCCAACAACAGAACATAAATAAAAAAAACTTTAAAATGATTTGTCATTTGAATTAAACTTCAGTGAAAAAAAAAAATTTCAGGACCCAAAAATGTTTTTCATGGTTCCTGCGCCTGCTGACGACCACAGGAAAGCAGCTGTAAAAGATCGGCACTCTTTCTGTTGGTGACTTTGTGGTTTGTGCCTAACTTGACTGAAAAGAACACTAATTGTAGTTTTCAAAGAATGATTCAGATTTGTGCCTGGATTTTATACTGAGATGAAGACAGTTTTGATTCCTGGATGGATCAGAGCCGGTGTAAAAAATTATGAGAAAATGGAACATCATCTGTTATGAATTTGGTTGGAGTCACTGAGCTGTAATTACATATTCATAGTTTCTACCAAACTTCATTGGAAAAAACACTAATTTTATTTTTATAAATCAGATTTGGTTAATTTATGCAAAGGTGCATCAGAGAGTTCCAGTAAAGAGAATTCAAGAGGAAAATTTGATTTCAGCCCAACATGTTCTGATTCTAAAAGGACGGCTCTCAGGTGATCAGTCAAGTCAAGAGAATAATGAGTAAAAGAAACTTAAACCCACACAATGTTTTACTGGAGAGTGATTCATCTGAAACATGTGACGAGGCTTTAAAGAGGGGGAATCTTTTGGTTTGTGGTTTGAACCAAACAAAAAACATTGATTTTAGTTTTAAAATAATGCTTCAGGTTTATTTATGCCCAGATTTGTTTAATTTATTTAATCAAACAAATAAATAAGAGAAAAGTGTCTAAACATTAATTTTAACTAAACTAACAAAGATTTGATTCAGATCGAAACGTCTAATAATTTGTTGTTTGTAGTCAGCATGCAGGAATTCACAGTTCCTCCATATCTAACCTGACATGTTTGGATTTACAGGGACAAGCTCTCTGTGACCTGTTTGTTGTTTCTACCAGACTTCATTGAGAAAACACAGATTTTTAGTTTAAGAGCCTTTTATGATGATTCATGTCAACAAATCAAAAACTGTTTCCTGGACATCAGAACAAAAAGAAAATAGGAATAATACCTGTGACTGTGGACGTGATAATGAATCAACTCTCACTGACGTGATAAAAACATCCATTTCATGTTTGCTGTATCTGATGTACCTCCATGTTTTAATATTAAATGGCTGACAGATAGTTGAACCGTGAGATGTTTACTGGTGTATTCATATCACAAACTGTTTGTTTCCAGTTCAGAAGTGGAAGAAATGGACCATCTCTCTGCTGTAATGAATATTTCCTTTTGATCTTCCCGTACAGCCACAGCGCGCGCGCGCACACACACACACACACACACACACACACACACACACACACACACACACAAACAGCAACACATGCGAACATGCACACCTCCTCCTCCTCCTCCTCCTCCTCCTCCTCCTCCGTCTCTCTACACAAACACATCACTGTGTGAATGAGATGCCGCAGAACATGTTGCCTATATTTGGGGCGCTGCATGTTTATGTAATCCTCTCCATATTAAATGATCCCTACCCCCTGCTGAAAAGAAAGGAACATGTTAAAGGCCATGGTTTACAGAGAACAAAACAGAAAAAAGAGCGGCAGAGAAAAAGAAAAAACTACAAGTGGGGGAGCTACGTGACTGAAATCAAAACAAAAAGGAGAGAATGAAACAAAACTCTGTAGACATGAGATATGAAGGGAGAGGGCACAAAGCATCGGGGCTGGGGTAAAAAAGAAGTGTCCAAATGTTATATATACCTGTGTGCTCATATTTGTGTCTTAGGAGGGAACTGGTCTTCTGGAATGTTTTGTCGCACAAGTCACACGCGTACATACCACTTTCAGTCTTCTTAATCTTCTTCCTGGAGAGCAGCGAATCGCTGTCTGTCAGGTCGTCCAGGCCTGACAGATAGTCCGCCGTCCCGTCCAGCAGCTCCCCCTGAGACACAAGCACAGATCGTTTCAATACGTCTGATAATCCCACACCTGTCGACTTCACACGCAGAGACACCTTCTGCTCCCACCCCCCACCGCCTCCGTGATCCCAAGTCTGGACAGGGCTTAAGGGCCCAACCTGGGTAAGTCCCCTTCATCCAGGAGACACTTAAACAAGAGGGGGGCATGTGGAGGACGAGGTCGGAGTGAAGTGTTGAGAGTTTGTTTATAGATAAAGACGGAGAACAGGTGAGCCAAGTTTTGTGATTTGTCACTGAACCGAATTGTAGCAATTCCCCTGAGAAACAAGAAGGAAGAAACAGAACTGAAAAAGTGAGAATCTCATCACACAGATGGTTGCTGAAACTGAACTACTCACTTAAAGGCAGAATGAGTAAGACTGTCCTCTCAGTCATCATTTAAGACCTACCTGAACTGTCTAGTAGTGTCTGTATCTACAGTAAAACATGGACCTGACCCAAACTACCCGCGCTGAGACTGGTGCGGATGAAACTGTTGAAATAAAGTCCAGGTATGTGTCAGACTTGACCCTGTCACTTGCTGTGGTGGTCTCTAGATTTTTGTGAAAATATGGTAAAAGGAGGCTTGAGATGATTTAATGTCAAACCCTGAGCACCTTAAACATAGACTGTCTACATGTAGCCTATCCAATGTAGTGTTTCCCACACATATGCTGTACTTGGGCGGTCTTGTCCAGTCACATTTTCCCTGTATAGTATTCATTATTTAAAGGAAAACTAAATGTATATTATTTGGAAAGATTTAAAAAGCAGGTTGTTAAGGTTGCTCTCAGTCTAAACCCTGGTGAAGTAAATGGCAACTGATTTTGCCATGTTTAGGATATTTCTGGACGTCAACCTTCAGGAGAACATCTGCACACAGGATGTGAGGGCTAGACTTTATAAAAACATAGTGACCAGGTGCCAGATCGTAGCACCAGAAGCATGCATCCTACAGGAGCCTGAGAGGATTATGTGTATAAAAACCACAACAAAGATACACCATTCATTCCACCTTTAACCAAACAATTTCAGCACAAGGTCCATCCCAGATAGCAAAATTGTTGTGGCCCACAACACACATGCAGCCCACATACTGTGTGGAATGACAGATCCTATGCCGTCCACTCCTGGTTGCCAGATCTGATCTAGAAGCAGTCCATACCATGGCCATGTGTCAGCCAAGAGTGAACTGAATAAACCTGAACTGGGCCAGATCCAGCCCACCAGGATATAAATTAACTGTAGACCAGATTGTGGCCATGCTATGGCCTACATGTGGTATGTGGGATAAATGAACGTCTCTGGTACGTCTCTTGTACGTCTTCTGGAACTGCTGCTTTTGATAATTCAACACTGTCTTCCTCAGCAGATGGAGTTGCCAGATTGTTCTGATATTATTAATGCTCAAATATCAGTTCTTCTGAGGGCTGAACTAACTTCTTGCCAATGCTGGCCTAAATGTGAGGGTCGAAAGATGACTCTTCATCTCGAAAATAGCACTTAATGATGGAATCGTCGGGCAGGTGATAAGGTGCCCATCATAAATCACAATGTCGGCAGAAAATACCAGAAAATAACTAACGGACCTTGTGGTGAGATTGTTTTGTCACCAGGTATTCCTGCCAAGAAAGTTCTCGTGTGACTAGTCAAACAGACAAGACAAGTCAAAGTGCCAAGACACACAAGCCTGTGGATTTTGTTGTATGCCCTCCGGCTAACAGCAACATGATCAGCAAGTTAACATTCAAGATACAGTCCTTCCTGCATCCCTGCAGGGATGTATGTCAATTAATTAAACTTCATTAAGTAACTTTAACATTAGAAGTGGCAGATGAGGAACAACCATCATTTTGGGTTGAAAAATCATCATGGACAGTATCTGGATTGTTGGGTAGTCTTACCTGGAAACCTGGTTTCCGCTGGTACTTTCTCCTCTGTTGCATTTCAGCGAATGTGGCCGCCCCGGTGGCGTAGGTGTAGGCCATGTGGGGCAGGAAGCTCATGGGGTCGAGGCCAGGGTAGGGCCTGAGACCGGGGATGGAGGCTTGGCCAGGAGACATGAAGGTAGGTGGAGGAAATGCTCCATGAGGCGGCAGAGAGGTGTAGACGGGACCGCCGGTGAAGGGATTGATCCCAAAGATGGGACTGGTGCTTTTCTCTAGCTGATGGGCAGAGTTCCCTCCACCATCAGAGCCTAGGACCTCCTTCTTGATGTTGACCAAATCTAAGGGTCCGGACAAATGCTCTCGACCATGAGCCTCGCCGTTGCGCTCAATGATGAAACCATTGGGTCTGGGTCGCTTCTCTCCCACAGAGATGAGCTTCTGCGCCATGTGTTTGGGCAGCGACAGATCCAGTGGTATATCCCCGTGTGCATCCTCAGAGGCCAGGCTGTTTGGAGTGTAAGAGCTGCTCTGAGAGTTTTTGGAGGAAGTTGAGGAAAGGTTGAGGGGTGACGGTGTGTTGCTCCTCAAGTGGTCCAAGGGGTCATGTGGCTTGTCCCCTGTTGTCTGCCTATTGGCTGTAAACTGGTTGGCCTTCATGAATCTGTGGGAGGCATCACCGTTAGTGAAGCCTCCATGTAAATCTACAGCAGGAAGTGACATCGGTGACCGGCTCAAGCTGTGGTTGATGCCAAGTTCACCGCGGTCAGGAGGGGGTGACTTTTTCCTCAGACTGCCTCCGTGTTGGTTTTGGTTCTTCCACTGGGCGAACCACTCCTTGACAAACTCTTGAGGAAGGCCGACAGCAATTGAAATCTTGAGCAGTTCCTCTGAGTTGGGCTCAGTGTTCATGGCAAAGTAGGCCTTGAGCACTGACACATGGTCCTTGAAGGGGTTGATGGGGCTGGTAGCTCGCTCATTAGTGGTCAGCTCGGACGCCATAGCCCCCTGGCGGCCAGCAGGGCTGCTCTCAGCCGGCTGCAGGACCGCCTTGATCTCCTCGTTCATTTTGCACAGGTAGCGCTCATGTTGATGCAGTGGGATGGGACCCGGGAACGTTTCCTTGCAGTATTGGCAGGAGAAGGACAGGAAACTGTTCTGTCCATCATGGGATTTCTCCTCACTGCTGAGATCAGTTAAGTGGTTTGGCTTCTCTTTCTTTACGTCCACCTGCCTCTTGGACTCATCGATCAGACTCTTGGCCTCATTGACCTTCTCCAGCGTGTAGTCGATGATGCTCTTTGTGGGGCTGCCGTGACCCCCCACCTGTAGGCTGGCCTGGGCCAGCTTCTGCTCCTCCATCTGGGCGCCCAGCTCCTTCATGTAGGCCCTGAGCTTGGAGATCTCTTCTGGGTTCCCATCCATCTTCTGCCTGAACACCGTGTTGTCCACGATCTGAAGTACCTTCTGCACTTCACTCAGATTGTTCCCGAAAGCCCCTGGGTATCCCAGCAGGGGGAGGTCCAGCCCCAGGCCTCCAAGATGTTGATGGGGGCTCTGGGAGGAGCTGTGGATACCCAGCGGACTCCCACCCCGGCCATTCAAGTAGACCCCCGGTGCTCCGAACCCATGCTGTGAGGCCATCAGCAGCCGGTACTCATTGAAGTCCATCGGCTCGGCTTTGATGTCAAGCTGCCCCTGCTGGTCTGGAGGGCCAAGCGGTCGCCCATTTTCCAGTTTGTGGCGGAGCTGGGCGAGGGCGGGGCTTCCAGGCGATGAGGTCGTGGAGTTGGGGGAGGAGCCAGGCTTGTTTCCGTTGCGGACTCGTCCATTGACGGCGATCAGGCCAATGCATTTCTTGCTGCTGATGTGGGAGCTGTAGGAGCCGGAGTGGGAGAACCGCTTCTTACAGTTGGAGCACTCGTACGGCTTCTCACCTGCAACACAGCACCAGTCATGGATTATCAAATAGATTCAAATAAATCTAGTTTTATTGTGTTGGCAGATTTTATTTGACTCTGTGATTAGAATCATTTGATTATATGAGGCTTCATTTTTGTCCACATTTCCACAGTCAGGCTATATTCTATTGGACCCTCCAAATCATTTGGTGATCCTGTGACTTTCATCTAGCGCCACCATCAGGTCAACATTTCAATGTGTCCATTTCTTTGGTTTAAAACCAAATACCAGCAGAACTGATGCCACTCACATCAGACTCAGCTGGTTTGGTGTTTATTAGGATTAGCTGATGTTAGCAGGCTAATATGCTAACCTAGCATGGGGAATAATGGTAAACATTATTCTTGCTAAACATGTTAGCATTGACACATTAGCATGTAAATGTTTGCATTTAGCTCAAAGTACCACTGTAGAGCCTCAAAGAGCTGCTAGCAAGACGATGCTAACAAGTAGAGTCTGAATCTGTTTTTTTTTTGTTACTGTAATGTTTGTGACTAACAAAATATCATCCATCACATAAATCATCCAATAAATAATCTGCCTTTAACTGGTTAGTTGTCAACTACTAAATTATATTTAGTAAATTAGTAATTAGTAAATAAATTACAAATACTTTGAAAATAGTTTGAGTACATTTTAAAGACATTTCTGATTCTAGCATGTTGGATGTGAATATTTTATTTTCATATTTTTGGTTGCACAAAATAATGATTTTACTTTTTTTTTTTTTTTAACATTTCATAGAAAATAAACACTTGTTCCTCAAACAGAGCTGAGATCAGATGGTTTCACTTCTCAAACTGAATATTTCCAAGTTTATTTTCAATTCTCAGTTTGGGAAAATTAACACATTTAAATATAATCTCAGACATTTGAACTATTTTTTAGAGATTCAACGATTAGCTGATTAGTTTTCAACTATTAAATGAATCACTTTATTGATTTGAGTCATTTTAAGAGGAAACTGTTGTTAAATGTGGATATTTTCTGGTTTCTTTCCTCTTCTGTGAAATAAACTGAAGATCTTTGGGTTGAGGACAAAACACTGATCAACATTTAACATAAGTTTCTGACATTTAATAGACCAAACAAATAATCAATTAATGCAGCATATAATCAACAGATTAATCAACAATGAATATGTGTGTTGCAGCTCTATACACACATATTTTTCTTTTTATATATTACATTTTTTCCTTTATAGTTTATTTCCTCTCCTACTTTTATGTGGCAGGTTTCAGCCTCAGTCAGTCAGATCAATATTTATCTACAGAAGAGTGACTTGACATAAATGTGTGAGTATGAATCATTCATGTAGCTGCTCAGGATTAGTGTTGCTGCTATAATGGAAAACATATTCAGACGGATAAAATCAGTTTGTTAATTCAAAGAAACGTTCTGAGTGTGATTGTGTTGAACTCTGATCTGAAACGGGTCGACTGACTCTTCAGAAAATGTCGTGAGTCATTCAGGAAGATTATTATTGATCAGACGGTGACGACTCACCGCTGTGAATACGAAGATGCTCCTTCAGGTGATGTTTGTATTTGAAGGCTTTTCCACACTCGCTGCATTTGAACTTGCGGTTTCCAGCTCCTTCGTTGAGCAGCGGCGGCTGCAGACACAGAAACAAACAGTTATAATGTGATGAGGATGAGTGGGAGTCGCTGAGCACAGAGGGAAGACGATTACAACGAGACCGTGGAACACAAGAAGCTGACGGGGAAGTTTAATAGTATTTAGTGAAGCAGATCTGATCGTGACAGAGACTCTTCTTCTCTTTTCATCTGCAGCATTCTGAGAAACGCTGTGGGCTGACTTTGTTCAGAGGTAACAGTCTGTCGTGTAGGTGCATTCCCAACATTCACATGCAAATACACAGATAAACAAACACAAACAGGCGGGGGGACTGAAACATCCCACACGAGATAAGAACCAGAATCACTTCTTCTTCTCTAACTGGAGAAAATGTTTCAAAAGACTTCAAACCAAAGAAACGACGTGAAAATCAAGAAGAAACAACCAGCGATTCTGTTCACAATCAATCTGTGAATCGTTCGGTCAATAAAGTGTCACAAATAAAATGCTGATCACAGTTTCTCAGAGTCTTTAAATGTCTCCAACAGTCTAAAACTCAGAAACTCTTCATTTACTGTCTGAAGTGACAAAGAAAAGCAAATGTTCACATTTAATGAGCTGAACCAGACAGACGTGATGGTTTGTACAAAAGTAAAGAAAGAACTTAATGTAGAACCAGACGACCTGTTTCATCGAGAGACTTTATAAAGTTTCTTCTAGCTCAACAGCTACAGAACTCAGAAGTTCTCTTCTTCATTTTCTTCTCTAAGAAAAGACACAAATCCTCAAATTCAAACTGCTGCAAACTGACCAGCGCTGTCTTTGAAACACTTTCGGCAGCTCGTGTTCAACATTTTAAGAATCACACAGTAAAGTAGTGAAACTGATTTGTGGATTAAATAACAATCAGGCAGATTTTTCTGCTGACACGGCAGAGCTGCTTCCTGGTTTCTGGTCGCCTTGGCTTGCTGTCCGCAGTGTTTTCACAGTAAGTCCTCTCAGTCTCTCTTTAACAGTCTAACTGGGAGGAAGTACACAAATAAACAGGCACTTAAAGTCATTTGGGGATTATGATAGTTTAAAGCAGCAGGGAAAAGACCATCTGCTGCTGGTTGCAGGGGGGCGGGGGGGTCAGGTACGAGGAGACGTGATCTGAGGAGGTCTGAGGCTGCCGGGCTTAACTCAGGAAATCTCATTATGATCACAGTGTAATTGGAAAATTGAATGATTCACTGCTTAGTTACCGACTCTAATGTGAGTTTTGGATGGTGAGCGGCAGCAAACAGGCGTGTGCAGGAAACATTCAGCAGCAGCTTATTATTAGATTATTTAACACCCCCGACTGTGTTCGCCGCTGCTGAGGACGGCACAATGTGAAATATTCAGATTAAAGCAGAAGAGGTCTGTGTGTCTTTATTAGTGTTTAATTTCTAATCAAATCTGTTCCACTCTCTGTTCCAACAGCTGATGTAAAAACTCAGATGGCCCGAGGACGTTAATACGCTCGAACATCCCCCGCGTGAAGCGCTCAGCGAGGGGGCGGGAATACAGCTGCTGACGAGCGCCATGCCGCCACGGCTTCATACAGGAGGGCAAATTAAGATTTCAGAAGGCTGAAAAACATCACGGAGGCTACGAATGAAACAAGACGTTCATGGTCAGACTGGGAGGATTCGGGTCCTTCGTCCTCTCCTGAGCTGAACAAACTACAGGAAGTGTTGCTCATTTCTTGGATCAGTTTGGTTTTTAATTCACAGATAAAAAGTTTTGCTTCTAAAATGTCACTAAAAGTGATAAACAATGTCAAATTCCTGCGTCCTTTAGGAGCCAGAACCAACAGAACCAACAGATCCAGCGAACGTTTTGAGGATTTCTGAGGACTGACTGATCAGTGAGTCGACCTCGAGACACCTCGTTGGTCCGACACTGGTTCGAGTTCGACGGTGTTGCAGGAACACGACTTCAAACTCATCTCAGTTTCTTCTGTGCCCGGCCCAGAGCTGACAACAGCCAATGAGTGATGTTTGGAAGAAGTTACTGATCAATTAATAGACACAAAGGCTTGTTGTTGGTCCGCCTGAGGTCCGATACGAGTTTCAGCTCAGATGTTTCTTCAGGCAACAAGAACACTTTATCTGACAGTTTGTTCACCAAACAGCTGAAGCATGAACGAAGACAATAATGGTGAAATGTTTTGATGTTCAGCACTGAGTGAAGTCTGGGGTGAATGCTGTCGTGTGAGGAGGTCAGTGTGAGCTGTCGGTCCAGGTGTGTCTCACCTGGTCTCTGGTGGGCTTGTGCGTGGTCATGTGACGCTCCAGCTGCGTGCGGTGGCTGAAGGTGTCGGCACACAGCGGGCAGCTGAAGCTCTCCTCGTTCTTCTCGTGGCGATATTTGATGTGTTCCTTCAGAGACGTCAGGCGCTTGTAGCCGCGGTCGCAGTACGGACAGGTGAGCAGCTGGGCGAAGTCGTCAGGTGTGCCGGACAGCAGGTCTGCAGAGAGAGGAGGAGGAGGAGGGGTCAGAGGTCAGTGCAACAGGAAGTGGACTTATCATGTTATTGTCTGAACTAAAATGAACTTCTTAAACACAAAATGTCTCCTGGTGTTTTCTGTGCGACTCACCGTGCTCGCTCTCGTCCTGTCCGATGGCCTCGGGCGTTCCCAGTCGTGTCACCTCCTCTGGGGCTTCTGGGTAAATGATGGCGGTGTCGCTGCGCTGCAGGTACTCGGCGATGGTTGCCGGGTGACCGTCGCCCTCGTCCAGTTTACGTTTCAGGAAGTACTCGTCCAGCTCGGAGACGCCGTCCAGTCGCTTCACTGAAGACAGGAAACAAACAGGAAGTGATGTCAGCATCATGTTTCTGCTTGTACAGGTCGTCCAGGCTGCGTGTTTGATTATATGTGATCATATATGATTATAACAGGTGATCAGTCGTTATTGATCTCACCTGTACCGTTCCCCACTGCGTGCAGCGACGCCTGCGGCCCGACAGGTTCATACTCGTCCTTCCTGTCATCTGTTACATGCAAGGACATGAAAGAGACATTAACTCTTCATCTCCTCCTCCTGCTCCTCCTGCTCCTCCTCCTCCTCAGTGTATCTAACAAAGGTCTGTGGATGGTGGGAGGTGGCGGCGCTGCCGGCAGTCAGCTGCTTCCTCCTGACAGAACTACAATCTGAAGGTATTTTCTACATAATGAGTGAAAAACCACAACTGAGGCCTATTGTGTTTGTTCCTCCTGGGCCTCCTCATGTGACTCCTCAACAGGAGTCACAAGTATCATAAGCTTCATTCAGCCCTTCAAAGAGGGGACACACCTCCTCCACCTCCTCCTCCACCCTCACAACAACAGACAGGGAGGAGGAGGAGGAGGAGGAGCTGCCTCTCCTCCGTCCTCAAACCCAGAGGGAGCGATGAGGATAAATCCTTCTGTCATTTTACTGAATAAACACAAAAAGGTTTGCGGTTTGATGAAGGGAAACATTTAAAACTGAACGGTCGTAAATTTCACCCTCCTGTCGAGCTGAAGACGAGGTCAAAGATTTATTTAAAGGCCCAGAACGCTTTCAGTCGAATCCCTCAGGTCGGACTGGACCCAAGGAAATATACAGAAACTGGTAAACACATGAATAAAGTTGCTGGATCAATAAGGGATGATCCCGGGATTATCACCATAAATGTATATTTTAATGTTAATTGTGATCAAAATACAGTTCACACTTAATATAGAGTAATTAAATAAAATACACAAATGCATTAAATTAAGTATGACTTAGTACCAGGATGTAAACTAGTCCGCTGTTAGCCAGAGAGCTAACGTTATGCTAGCAAAATTCAAAGTCAAAAACTTTATATACAGTCGACAAACAGGAAACAATGTTTCAGTTCATCCATTGGTGTCTGTTCATTAGGAGTTATTGACACCCTGCAGCCAATCAGAATCAAGTATTCACGCAGACAATGAAACAGACAATATAAGGGACATTTAAGCTAGGCTAGCTAGCTGTTAGCAGGACTATGATTACATCCAGTTTCTGCTTTACAAATCTGGTGTATGACAAATTAAATTATGAAGATCTCACAGCTTAAAATGTTTTTAAATGACAGGAAACAGTCTGTAAATTAGCTCCAGCTAATGCTAGCTGTGGCTGCTCGCTAGCTAGCTGAAGGTTATGTGACGTTTTCCAGAAATCAAATATTGTTCATTTTAATTCTGATGTCATGAAACAAAAATGGATTTTGATTATCAAAGACACATTCTTGAAAAAGGTTCTGATACATGACACTGTGCTAACTAGCCACGAGCTAACAGTCGGTGTGTTTCATGTGATGACATGAAACAATCCTGCTGATTGGACAGAATGAAGTGATGAGGCTCCACTTGAAGAAGACATGTTGCAGTTTAAAGATGTTTTAATTGTTTGAGTCCATTTTATATGTTTGTGACATAAATAAAAGAGTTTATCAGGTGCTGAATGTGAGAGTTTAAATAAAGCTTCTGATTCAAAGACCAGTTAACCAGTGACAGGGTGTTTCCCTCTGATGGAAACACTGGGACACTTTTCTTCTTCTTCTCTTTCTGTTTCCACCCACTCCTCCTCCTCCTCCTGTTGTTGTTGTAGAAAGTAAAATGGAGTCTCTTTGTGTTTTCATTCCTCTTTTTTTTCTTTCCTCGAGAGACAAGATGGAGGTGACGGAGACATAATGAGCGTTTCACTTCTGTTTGTGGTTCGAACGTTTCTCTGAGTCAACAGCTGCTGACTGAAAACACCTCCGACCACACACTTCTTCTTCTACTGTTTGTTTCCTTTATTTGTTTTCTTAATGCAGTGTATTCTTTCTTTCTTTCTTTCTTTCTTTCTTTCTTTCTTTCTTTCTTTCTTTCTTTCTTTCTGTGTTGCACCTTGTTCTCTGGTTGTCTCTCGCTCGTTCCTCTTCACCGTCTTTCTTCCTCTCTTCTTTTGTCCAGTTTAAAGTTTTCCTTTCTTTTCCTCGTCTTCCTCGTCCTTCTCTGCTCTGGTGTGTGATTTTAAACAACATGCCAACATTCTGGAAATGAGTATTTACACTCATGGTAACTTTCCAGCGAGCCTGATGACGCCTGTCACTGAGTAAACTAACCCATCAGACTGTTCTTATCTTTAAACTCGCTGTGACGTTTATCGTTTGTGCTCTGAGCTCGTTAGTGGAGATGAATGGATGCTGCCGTCGGTCCGTCGGTCCGTTAGAGCGTCTGTCCCTGTGACGTCTCTCCGCCTCGCTGCTGCTCTTATTCAGCATGTTAATGGTCGTCGTGAAGCTCCAGATTTCATTTGGCTCTGATAATGAGTCCGGCTCCGCCTAACGAGCCGGCTGAATCCTGATGAAAAGAATTTGTCTTTGTGGCTCCGCTGACACCAACCGTCCTGACAGCAGCTTCGCTCCGTCACCTGCTGCTCACATTAGCTCAGTTTATACAAATCACTTCGTCTTTTTAAGACTTTCACGTACAAAACAATGAGGACCATGTGGACTCAACCTACAGGACGTCACATGAAGTGTTATTAAACGTATTAAAATCTATTTTTCTCTGGTGGCAGTTTAGAGAATCGTTGTTTCAGAAGAAGCAGCAGCATTTAAAAAGAAAATATCTTGTTTCTATAATAGTTTTTGTATTTTTTCTTGTTTTATCGTGTTTTAAAACAATATTTAAATATTTCACACATTAAAATGATGTTTTCTCTCGGAGCTTCTCTGCTGATTTCTTTTACAATAACTACATTTGAGGGAATCATTTGGAAACGATGAACTTGCAGAGTGTGTGAATGCTGCTGAGTTTGATTGTATTAATGGTTCTTACTAAGGCGACTTCTAGTGGCCATTCTTATTATCACAGCAGCAAAGGAGGAAGTCAGGAGACGAAGTATAACAAGAGGGTGTCGACCTCTCGCTCCAGAAAACAAACATCAGATAATTCACAATTTAAACAATATAATTTGTATTTTTGTTACTTTTCTTGGTACTATAATAAAAATATCTTTAATTGATGTTTTTTTTTCTTCGTTTTTAAAAAAAAATGATTTTCTGTCATGTGATGACTCACCAGAGCCGCTCAGGTGTCCGTTGCTGTCGTCTCCGAGTCTCCAGCGCTGGTGGAGGTTCTGCAGTCCGTCCCGGACCTCCGAGCCCTCTGAGGACAGCAGGGCGTGGGCCACCCGGGGCGACGCCTCCAGGGGGGGCACGCCAGCCGGGCTGCCCTGCTCCTCATCATCTCCTCCTCCTCCTCCTCCTCCTCCTGCAGCACTGCCGTTAGCGGGGCCACCGTCCTCAGAGACCAATGTCCTGTCGTCCTCGTCTGTCTCCGAACCCGTCTCCACCACATTCTCATAGTTCAACACTGAAACACAAACACAACAGAGACATGTTAGGTTTCAACAACAACAGAGGAGGAGGAGGAGGAGGAGGAGGAGGAGGAGGAGGAAGGCACATTCCTGGACTGGGAGTCTTTTTCTGTCAGACTCTCAGGGGACTGAAGACTGTAAATGTTCCATGACTGAACATAAACCTTCAAACAGGGACAGACTGAAACTCAGAGACTTTACTGATGTAGAGATACTGTGTTACAGCAGCTAGCTAGCTTAGCTTAGCATTATGACTGAAAACTGCTCACTGGGCTCCAAACTCCTCCAACCAGCAGCTCTGAAACTTATTTACATCTTTTAACTTGTGCAAACATCTGATGTTTTTATCATTTTGAGAAATAAAACTACAATGTAAAATACTTAATTACAGGTAAAATATTTACTGTCTCATGTTCAATGCACAAAAATGTGTCATTGAAGTTGTGGATATTTTAAGCTTGAATCTGAAGGGACGTGACCTCAAAAACCAACGAGCATAAATCTCTCAAAGGTTGACGCACCAGCTGCTAACATCTGTCACCTCGATCAGGACCGGACCGGACCGGACCTGTAATATGACCCTGTTCTTAGAGCCCATGAATGAGAACAGGACTACAGTCCATCAGGACAACTGTGACACGTCATGTTTAGTTCAGACTTTCAACTGAGCTACTTTTCCTCTAAACATCCAGAAAAGACTTAAATCACCTCAGCTGAGTGGAACTGGACAGAAGACGGCAGCAGCGACAGATCAAGTCGTCAACACGGAAACAACTCTCAGTTTGAGTTCTTCATGACAAGAATAATAAACTGAGACATCACAACACCTGGAGCGGAGCTCACAGTTCTCTTCAGCCGACAAACGCTGGTTCAGTCAGTCACACCCGACCGGACCAGCAGGACCAGAAACCTATCAGACCCTCATGACTCTGTAACGGATCAATAACCAATGACAAGCACCAAAACGTGAGGAACAGACAGACTCCAGAACAGCACACAAGACACAACAACAAACCCTGGAGCCTACATTACCCACAATGCATATGAGCCATCAGTGGAGAATATTCCTCTGGAGACTTTATTCTACTTTAATGTGTAAAAATTGGTGGAATCGCTCTTTAAACCTGCTGCTGCTTAGAGAAACGGATGCTTTCTTAAACCTGGGAGAGGCGGAGGTGCAGAGTCGGGGGTGGGGGTGGGCGGAGGCCGGCACAGCACCATGACATCATGGGAACCAGCTGGCAGGCCAGAGAAGAACAATTTTCAGCTTCATTTTCTCGTCAGCGGTCTAATAAAGCGATACGTCGACGGCGTCTTATCTGCAGCTCAGGAGCGAGTGGGAAGTGAAGCTTTCTCTCCTCCGGGGATTTTATCTGCTGCCAGTTTCCAAACCGTAAACCTTTACATCCGAGCAGCGTGCAGGTTCCCAGGGAGGAGAAAATAAAACACCGCCGCAGCTCCTTCCCTCCTTCCCCTCCGGGTACATGGAGATTAGGCTGCATATCTGCTCATAATATGATCTTTGTCTGTGGCACTTGCCTCCCGGACAACTGCGCAACAGGTGCAAATTAAAAAGGGGATCCACGGTGGGCCGGGCCGAAATCTGCTGACCTGGGCTGAATACCAAGAGCAGGGGCGGGGGTGGAGGGCGTGGGACAAAACGGGCTTTAATAAGAGGTGTGACCGGCAGGATTTAGGGGCAGTTCAGGCCGAGTAATGCCCTCTGTGATCAAAACCCCGAGAGGAGGCCGCAGAGAAAGAGCTGAAAGTGAGACGTGAATGCTCGTTGTGTGGTCGAAGGTATATGTGGGCGCTAATATGATCTCACTGCACGACTTAACCCCCCCGACACAGACCCGCCTCCCCCTCCACCTCCCCTCCACCTCCCCTCCACCTCCCCTCCACCTCCCCTCTACACCCACGGCCATTGTGCTTTTTAACTTTTGGCTGAAAACATTTGTGACCTGCAGCAGCAGCAGGAGGAGGAGGAGAGGAGGAGGAGGAGAGGAGGAGGAGGAGAGGAGGAGGAGAGGAGGAGGAGGAGAGGAGGAGAGGAGGAGAGGAGGAGGAGAGGAGGAGAGGAGGAGGAGGAGGAGGGAGGAGAGGAGGAGGAGAGAGGAGAGGAGGAGGGAGGAGGAGGAGGAGAGGAGGAGGAGGAGAGGAGGAGGAGGAGATGAGAGGAGGAGGAGGAGGAGGAGAGGAGGAGGAGGGAGAGGAGAGGAGGAGGAGAGGAGAGGAGATGAGAGGAGGAGGAGGAGAGGAGGAGGAGAGAGGAGGAGGAGGAGAGGAGGAGAGGAGGAGGAGGAGGAGAGGAGGATCAGGAGGAGGAGGAGGAGGAGGAGGAGGAGGAGAGGAGGAGGAGGAGGAGGAGGAGGAGGAGGAGGAGGAGAGGAGGATCAGGAGGAGAGGAGGAGGAGGAGGAGGAAGGTTCAGTGCCAACACTAGAGTCTGCTCACTGACGACGTTCAGACGTGTTAATGAAACGAAAACAAACGTCCTTGTCTGAAACCTGAAGTATTTATTCAAGTTTAAAAACTTCAGACGACGACGGAGTCCTGTTTCCTGCTGCAGACGGATCAGAACCACCAGCCAGAACCTGAGACTGAATCTGTTCGACTCAACGTTTAGTTTAATAATGAAACAAAAGTAGAAAATGTGATGATACAGACGATCAGTAACCTGACGAGGTGAAACTGTCTCATCATCTTCAGGTTGTTTTTTAAATCTATAAATCAAATCAGCGTTTAAAACTTAAAACTGTGTTTACAGTTCAATAATTATTAACTCATGTCACTTTAACACTGACCACTGATGACTGCTCCCAAGTGTTTCTGTCTTAATTCATGTTTAAAGTCTGAATGAATCCTGCACAAAAATAATTTACATTTTTATTTCTTCCAAAAGATGAAAAAGTAAAAATTATAAACATTAAAACATTTAATATTAAACTGTCAAATGTGCAGTTACAGTAAATCAACACATCTGAAATGACTCGTGTGAGATTTGAAGACGTTTAATGTTTAATTAAAGTGATTAAACAGTCATCAATCTGTAGTAAAATAACTACGTACATTTACTCTGTTCTTCCACTCCACTCCTTCCACGATCATTTGACACCTTCAGTTACTAGTTACTTTAATTGTGACGTGTTCAGGAGGAACTTCACTGTTTCTACAGTTTGGTTTCTAATCTGAGAGAAAAATGAAAAGTAAAAAGAGACGACGGACTCAAATAATTCCACCTTAAAACTGAACTGAGTGCAAAGCAGCAGGTTGTGTGTGTGTGTGTGTGTGTGTGTGTGTGTGTGTGCCTGCTGCCCACCAACACACACACACACACACACACACACACACAGACGCAGTGACCTCACAAACAAAAGCCATTCACGGCGCTGTTTGCCTGCCGGGTCACATGACTGTGGCAGAGTGGCAGATGTCACCGGGGGCAACGCAGCCGCTCGTCTGAAAACACCGTCCACCATTTTGTTCCTGCTGACACACACACACGAACACACATGAACACACATGAACACACACACACACACACCTTCCAGTCAGACTGTTCGCCTCTGAACAGACAGAAACTTTCCAGGTTTGACTGGACGTTCACTCTCGCCGCCTCGCCGCCGCTCCGTCGTGCCGCCGCCGCTCGCTGCTAATCTCACAGAGCTGCATTGTGCTCAGCCGTCACCTCTGCAGCCATCCAGCCTTTGTGTCCATTCAGGGAGCGGAGGACAAAGCAGCGACGACACATCGCAGGGCATTACCCTCCTCCCCCTCCTCCCCCTCCTCCCCCTCTAACCAGGGCGTTTTACAAAGACACATTAATCTTCTCCCCCTCCTCACCCTCCTCACCCTCCTCACCCTCCTCACCCTCCTCCCTCTCTCTCCTGCACAGTTTCGTCATCCTCTCCTCCTCAAACATTTTCTCTCCGGACGGAAGAACACACTGGTTTTTTTAATGCAAACTAATGCCTCCAGCTGTTTCTGAGGGGTGAGGAGAGGGTGAGGAGAGGGTGAGGAGAGGGTGAGGAGAGGGGGGAGACTGTGAGTTTCCGGGCAGGTGGTCATGAGAAGGTATGCAACACGGATCAGACCAGAACACTGGGTCATGTGTCCGGACTGTGTGCAGGTGCTGCAGCCAAGACAGAGAAAAGAAGAGAAGGAAACTGTTTTTCTTCTTCATGTGTTTCACTCCAAACACAACACGTACACAGAAAGCACCAAAACAAACACTGCAACGAGAGAAACCACAGAAGAAGAAGAAGAAGAAGAAGAAGAAGAAGAAGAAGAAGAAGAAGAAGAAGAAGAAGAAGAAGAAGAAAGCAGCCGGATCAAGATTTCAGGACGGGTCTCGATGCAGATTTCCTTTCAGAACCGACACCAGCCGTCGTCACATCTTCTCAGATTCACAGACAGTCTTGATCACATCAACACACCGACTGAAACACGTTCTTCATCTGGTTTGATTTGAGTCAGAGGAGAATGTGTGACCCACCTCAGGAGGTCTCAGCCTGCATCAGAACCGATCGTGTTATTGATCAGCTGCAGGTCAGAATCAGCCCAGACTCAAACATCTTCCATCTGAACACACTGATGTTTGCTTTTTACTTAAATCTGCTATCAGTTTTCTGTCGATCGAATACAAACATCCAATCAGTGTCCAACCTTAATGTGACAGCAGCCAATCAGGGCTCTCCGTTCACAGAGTGAAGAGGGCGGGGCTTCAGAGCAGATATTAATCCATCAGACGTGTCGATGAGATCGAACTGAAGCTGAAAGAAGCAATTTATTCCTCTGAGGGTCGTCCAGGTGCTCACACACACACACACACACACACACACACACACACACACACACACAGACACACACACAGATCCGATCAGATCCCGTCCAGGTGCTGCGTCCACATCCTGCCGCTCGCTCAAAGGTAATGAGAGATGAAACCAGCTCGCTCTATCTTTCCCCTCTCTCTCTCTCTCTCTCTCTCTCTCTCTCGCCTGAGAGCACATCACCTGGGCGAACAACTGGAGGGGGAGGGGAGGGGGGAGGGGAGGGGGGAGGGGAGGGGGTGAGTAGGTAAGACACACTGTGGAAAACGAGGTCGCTGCCTAGCGGCTACAAGCTGGAAGTGATTCATCACAGAGAGCAAACACAGACAGGTAACACACACAGGTGGACAAAAGTATGTGGACAGCAGAACAATACAAGCATGTACTCTTTCTATGATGTTGGCCCAACGGGTGTCCACATACTTTTGGCCAGAATAGTGTATCTACGCTAGTTTATCAACAGAATTAGATGGTTTAATGGACATCACAAATGTCATGTCCAAAAGTATGTGGACACCTAAAGGTTGCAACAAAGTGTAGGTCACAGAGAGTGTGTCCATACACTTCTGGCCACATTGTGTTTAACTGGATGTGTCTGAATTAAAGCCTCATGTCTCTGCTGGCCCTGGTGGAGGCCTGGTGGAGGCCTGGTGGTGCAACAGGCTGTAAACTCCAGCAGAGAGTAGAGAAAGCCTCCCTCCTCCACCTCCTCCACCTCCTCTGATATGAAGCCACCATCTGTGCTCGGCCTCCGCACATGTTACTGCTTCAACAAATGTTCAGGGCTCCACCCCCGCCCCCACCCACAGACACCGAGCCAACAGAGCCTCCTGCTGCACCTCCCACTGACGGAGGCCAACATCACTCACGCTCTCATCATCACTGATTATTGATTACTGTCCTGTCTCCAGGTCACACTTCACTCCACAGCCTCGTTGTTTTCCTTCCCTAAATTCTTCTTCCAGTTTTTCAAGTTAGCTTTATTTATAAAGTGGAAACACACACACACACACACACACACACACACACACACACACACACACACACACGCACACACACGATGATGAGCTCAGTGACAGTAGATACTAAGAGTCTATATTCTTCCTGTTTCTTGATCACATGACCCCGGGACAGGAAGTGGGCTGAGCTCTGACTGCACGCGCTCAGGAGCAGTCGAAAAAATCCATCGGAAAAAGACAATTTTCATTTTCCAATTTTTTTACATTCTTCTCTGTTTTCTCTGTTTTATCAATCATTATATCTTATATCTCTGCCAACTGAAACTCTTTGGTCAGTTAATCAATAACCTGATAATCGCTCTCACTCTGACCGGCTGGAGATGATTCAGATGAAGCTATTTAAGGAAAGTGACTCTTCGACCACTGATGATTAATTCAAACAAAGAAAAAGTACAAATATAATCCAGTGATGCTGCGATCTGATTGGTCCGTCTGACACACAAACACTCTGCTGCAAACTGAAGAGGAGAAGAAGTGAGGTGATCTCTGAGGCCTGGCAGCAGAAACCTGATCGTTTCTCTGGTATGTCGATCTAAGAATGGACAGAAATCCCTCAAAGACAGCGGTGACGAGGGTGAGGACGGGTGAGACGGGGGAGGGGGGGCTGAGTGAGAGTTTCCATGGCCGACCTGTTGGCAGGCTGCTGTGTAATTACAGTCACCACATCCAGCTGCCTGCTGCCCCGCGTGGTCCAGGCCCAAAACAAGAAGAGAGAGAGTCGCTCTGTAATTCACCCCTCACAGGGGGAGGAGGGGGAGGAGGGGGAGGAGGGGGAGGAGCGGGAGGAGGTGAAGAGATGCCTGAAGACAAACCAGCAACCACAGAGAGAAGTTCAGGATGTTTGACTGTCTGAGAGACACAACCAACCAACCAACACACGGTTCTGTATCAGACACACCGTCTTCTGATTGGCTGATGGAAACAGGAATACATTTAAAGAGAAAAGGAAACAGGAGGTACAACAGGGAGGAGGAGGCCTCACTACAATCCACCATGTTACCATCTGGTTTATTTACACTGATGATCAATAACGTCTTGTCTGATTGCATGAATAAAAAACCTGGTGAATAGAGGAGGTGAAGAAATGACACACAGGAAAACACCAGACAGCCATGAACAAGTTCGGTTTCTCAAGTTCCTCCAGAGTGAGCCCTCTTCACAAACTACTCAATATAGGATCTCTGAAAAAGTCACTGTCAGAGTTTCCTCTGGTCACGGTCAGCTGATCGTCTGCATCAGGACAGAGTCCGGAGGTGATCCTGCAGGCTAACGCCAACCTAGCTGCAGGCTAACACTGAGCTAACTGCAGGCTAACACTAAGCTAGCTGCAGGCTAACGCTAACCTAACTGCAGGCTAACACTAAGCTAGCTGCAGGCTAACACTGACTGCAAAGTGTTGAAGTGGAATCAATAAAACTGAAGCTCCACTACAAATAACTCATCTGAAATCTTAAAATACTGAGCACACTGAAACTGAGAGACAGATGTGTGTGTGTGTGTGTGTGTGTGTGTGTGTGTGTGTGTGTGTGTGTGTGTGTGAGTGTGTTATCAGTGGTCCAGTGTTGAAGGTGTGACAGTAGAAGTTCCTCTTTGAAGGAGTCGAGTCACACACTTAATCAGGTTTTAACACCTTGACATCTGACGGTTGCAAGCGGAGCGTTAATATCACCCACACACACACACACACACACACACACACACACACACACACACACACACACACACACACACACACACACACACACACACACACACACACACACACACACACACACCCCTCCACCCAGCCTGTATGAAGCACACAGTGTTGTAGAAAGTACCAACAGTCAAACTGAAATATGGTGTTAAAATATTATATTGGTAAAAGTGAAAGTACTCAAGTTAAATTCTCAAAGTACCTGATATTAATAGTATCAGTCAACATTTAATCTGTAAAGTAGCTAGTTACTAAAGCTATCAGTAAAAGTAGTGGAGAAGAAAGTTTAAAGTAGCAGAAAACAGAAATACTGCAGTCAAGTACCTCAGAATGATACTTAATACAAACCAGTATTTGAGTAAATGTACTTGGTTACATTCCTTCACTGTAAATCCACAACATTAATCTGACAGGATTCATTCCTCCTCACTGTTTATTATCATTAATCACCATGACAACACGTCCTGGATGGAGACATGTCATGTATCTGAGTCCAGTCAGGTTCTAACTGAGCGTCTGGGCCTTCATCGCCGCCGTGTGTTGAAGCAGCCGAGTGTGTGTGTGTGTGTGTGTGTGTGTGTGTGGAGGTGGTGTGAAGGTGTAGCGGCGCCGCAGACCTGAGAGTGGAGCGTTAATCCTATCAGCAGCAGAGTGTGTCGGTTGAAGCCCCGCCCCTCTCACCTCGGCCTCGGTGTGTCGTCTGATTACTGCAAAACTACATGAAACACTGCTGCTGCGCTCTGATAAGACCTGACACTCTGATACCACACACACAAGCACACACACACACACACACTGTCTGAGTGTGTGTGTGTGCGTGTGGGCGGTCAGTCTGTGCAGAAGAAGAAGAAGAAGGTCAGATGTGTAACAGCTCGACTCCTTTTTTGTCTTTTTGTTGCAAAACACAATTAGTTGAGCGTGAAGCTGCTGCAGTGTGTGTGTGTGTGTGTGTGTGTGTGTGTGTGTGTGTGTGTGTGTGTGTGTGTGTGTGTGAACAGTGTGTATGAATAAGGGATTGCAGCGCAGACGTCTGAAGGTGGAAAGAATTAAAAAATAAAACTTCTCGTTTGAACTCTGGATCTTGTTCTACATGCGTTTTGAAGCCCATCAAACTTCATCTTTCTGTGTAAGCGTTCAATTAATCATCTGCCTCTGTGGCTGCTGGAGGGGGAGGTGGAGGAGGTGGGGGAGGTGGGGGAGGTGGAGGAAGTGGGGGAGGTAGCCTCACCCTCTACCCCCCCCACTATAAAAACTAGGTTGCCTTAAGAGAAAGTCAGACTTTGGGTGTGAATAATGGATCGGGCGCTCACTCGTCTGCTGGTAGTGATGAAGCAGTTTGAGGATTTTCAGCCCACCAGCCTCTCTGGAGGGGGAGGAGGGGGGGAGGAGGGGGGGAGGGTGAACATCCAAAATGTCTGAATTATTCATCTTCCCAGGTGGAAGATGAATCTTTACAAAAGGGGGAGAGGAGAGTTGTTAATCCCTGCAATGAATACCTTCTTCTTCCTGCTCAAACTTCTCTCTGCTAATAATTCATGACTGCAGGTGTTTTAACTTCCTGCTGCTCCAACAGACTTCAGATCTGTGTATCTCTGCTCTGAGCAGCAGCAGACAGACTTCACTTCACTTCAGCACCTCATGGATCTGTGCTGGATCAGGACCATCACACTGATCCTGATCCAGGATGCTCTACTGTTTCTGAGTCTCAGACTTGCAGCATATAAAAAAGGCCTGAATGACTGTTCCTCCACAGGAGAAACTCATCAGCCACATGTGGACCAGAACCCTCCTGATTGGACAGTTTCTCCAGAAGAAGAAACTTAAAGAGTCGTGCAAACACTTTGTAATCTGATGACACAACATCAGTCATTAATGAGAGGAAACATACACACATTCTCCTTAATATTCAAGATAAGCCCCTCCTCCACACACACATACACACACTCAGGGTCAGGTATTGCTTCACACTGACCGGTCCTCAGAGGTATTGTTGGATCTGTTCCTGGAACAGTTTGCAGTAGTGAAACTGCTGATGAAGACACTTTAGCGTCGACTCACCAAAACCTGCAGCCGGACACGAGCAGCACCGGCTGACAAACAGGAGAAGAAGAAACCGCAGCGCTCATCAGTTTCTACATTTACTCTCAGTTCACGGAACGTCGACGTTTTGCGCCTTTTTGTTCTGACGGTTAAAACAAATTGATTTAATTTTAAGTTTTCATAAATGTATTACAAACACGTCGATGACTCAACACGACTTCCTCTTTTGCTCGGAATAATGTCAAGTTTCAACATCTTTCATCCAGAAACACCTGAGCAACAATCTGCCTAGCAACAAAACACCAGGCTGCAGCGACAACATCACCGCGGTAACATCACCGTGGCAACATCACCGAGCATCACCACGGCAACATCACCATGGCAACATCACCGTGACAACATCACCACGGCAACATCAGGAACCAGAGAAACCACATGGAAAGACCAACAACACAGCAAGGACGACCTCACACGAGCCGCCAACCAGAAGACCACAGGCTAGTTCAGTCACCAGGTGTTTCCAGGTGTCAGTCACCTGACCCAGTCCTCTCAGCTGTGCTCTGATTGGTCGACAGCCTGTCAGTGAGTCAGAGAGGCAGCGAGGGGCAAAGTGACGGTTCCTCAGTCATTTGAGTGATTTTCGTGCCCTGCGGCCGTTCGTCCACTTAACTGGAAACGTTGACCCGGAGGAGCGAGCGCCTGTCAGCTCCCGTCACCTCAGAGAGCCTTCACGCCATCCACATGGAGGAGGGGGGCGGGTTACCCTGCCTCCCCGGGCAGAGTCGTTCCCAGGTCACATGATGGATGAACACATCTGTTAGTCCAAAGGTGTGACCGCGAGCGCCGAGCCGCTCCGACGACACCTCACTTCCTGTTCGTCCTTCACCCCCGATGAGCAGACCTCCCCTCTGCTCGCTGACTCATAACAGGACAGTCAGGGCGACGCCGGGAATACTGCGCTGCTATTGGCCGACACGCTCACATACAAACTAATGTGTCGATCGACAGGAAACAAATCTGATCCTCCGCCAAAAATCCAAACTGAAGACAGGAGCAACCGGCTCACACTGATGATATTATATATCATATTACTGACAAAACACGTGTTGTGTCTTTGCTCCTTCACACAGTGATGGAATGTATCTGAGTACATTTACTCTCTTTATTCTTCATCAGTCACATCTCACTCAGACCTGTTCAGTTCTGTATGGGTAGCGGAGGCTCGCTCGGCCTGGTGCAGACCTGCAGACTGATCTGGTTCTCAGAGTCTCTGAGGTCTGATTGTGATGCTGCTGCTGTCCTGAACATCTCCCCCCTGACAATAAGAGCTGAGGGGGAGTCAGAGGGGAGTCGGGGGAGGGAGGTGGAGAGGTGGGAGGAGGAGGGTGTCGGTACAATGAGCCCAGTGTTACCGCGATGTGGTCTCCATTGTACCTCAGAGCTGAGAGGTGTCTCCACTTCCTGTCGCAGCTTCACAGAGAAAAACACCAACCAGCTCCCAGTAAATCCTGCTGGAGTCCAGTCTGACCAGAACCGACGACACCTGAACGCCTCACAGACGCTGCAGAGGGTTCATTAACCCTCTGAACACCAGACAGCTCCAGCAGGAGGGAGGAAAACATTTAAACGTTTCTGTTTGGAAGCGAGAGCTGAAGCCATCGAGTGGTTTTTACTGTGATGAATTATTTGAGTCATTTTTGTGGGTTGGACGAAACATTTTCCAGATTCTGACTCAATTCAGTGAGAAAATAATCTGCAGATGGATCGATAATATAAAATCTAGAAGCTAAAGATGAAATCAGGACTGTTAACTGATCAATATTCAGTCTTGACCCATCAAACAACAGCTGATCACACCAGGCCGAGGTGTTGTGTTGTCATGGCTGGATTATTATCTCCCTCTAATGTTTTCTGTATTAATATATAATAATGCTGGACGATCCTGAAGTCTTCCTGTTCGTCTGTTCCAGTAAAACTCACCGAGCGTTTCCTCGCTGCTGTCGACCGCACGCTGCTCGTTAACATCCGCCGAGCGACTCGGAGGAGAGTCGGCGGATTAAAGAGCCATTAGTGGTTTTTAACCAGACGGACGAGTAACAGGAAACATCAGAGAGAGAAGCGAGGCTGCTCAGGACCAATCAGCTGTCAGCGCTGAGACTTCATCATCATCATCATCATCATCATCGTCATCATCAGCAGCAGCAGCAGCAGCAGCAGCACATTTGACTTAAAGGACTCAATCTAATATTCACTGAGTTTTATTCCTGTTTTATCTTTGCACACTTTCTTTGTCTTTATTTGGTGTGATGAACAACTAACTGACACTTTCAACAACCGCAACAGAAACAAGTCTTCACTTCCTGTCTAATAAACTCAGAGGAGCAGCAGAAAGATGTCGAGAACACGTCGTTATCAAACAGGAAGTTAAAGGATTTATCTCACTCTGAAAGTGATGCCTTCAAGGTGCAAAGTGAGAAGAAGCACCACGTCCACACGTTCCTGGGATCAGGTTCATATGAGGGAGCTTTAAAGCATTTCATTCAATAACTCAGCAGCCTCAGACCGACTCAATGTTTCTGACGTAACAATAACTTCTTTATGATTCGATATATTATTAATAAAGTAACTGTGGTGAAACATCAGTGCTGGTCGCAGCGCAGTCACACTTTATTTTTAAGCACAAAGATGAGAGAAACCCAGATTTTACTGATGATGTGAGTTTCCTGTGACTGGAAATACACATTTCCACTGATCAGGACATCATGAGCCAAATGTTAATATTATATAAATCTATTTCAAAATGTCAAACTGTGTTTCTTTTTGCTAACAACATATCACAGGAACTGAAGATGCAAACCTTCGTCTCAAACTCACAGAAATATGAGAAAGAATTTCCTCAAAAAACTGGAACAGATTGTTTTAGATCCCGGAACTGTTCACATGTTCTGATCCATGACACAGGTCCTTAATCAGAACCTCCTGATTAAAGAGGTTAAAGGATGGATACGACCAAACTGACCAGAACCAGGACCTGGTTTCTGTGTTTCTGAAACTATTTTCTTCTCTTCCTCTCAGTGAATCATGTGTCATGTTGAAAGTCGGCAGCAGAGAGGAGTGAGGAGGAGTGATGCTTCAACTTCCTGAAAATGAGATTACACAACGCCTTCATTACCTGCTCCAAACTAAAAACAACCACTTCTGTTTTCTGAGACTGAACCTGCAGAGGACAGACGGGGGAGGGGTGAGGAGGGGTGAGGAGGGGGAGGAGGGGGAGGAGGAGGGAGGGGGGCGGCGGCTTCCTTCAGCCCAGCAGGCCTCGGTCATAAACGCTGGTCCTTTTGTTGGAGCACAGTCGGCAGCAGGAGCTCAAACAAAAGGAAACCTCATCGCGCTCTGAGCTGCGAGGACGCCGTCTGAAGTCACGGACACACAAACTGAACAACAACCTGAAATCTGCTCGTTATGGTGTTAATGTTAACGACCTCACTGAGTTAAACATTAAGTCAGAAGCTACTGGGGCCACGCTGTAAATCAATGTACTTATTATAAAGTCATTTCAGTCTGACGTTGATTGAACCAGTGAGAATATTTTCATGTGTTAAGGATCAAAATGATCATGTTGATGAAACAGATCCTGTTGATAGCTTCCTGTTGGGGGCGGGGTGTATTCAGTTGGTCTGTCCATCAGCTCACAGCCACACATGCACAACATTAATTCAGCATTAACTCATAAATCCTGCTGACAGACAACATTTATTTTGGATTTGGATTTTTTTGGGAGAAAAAGTGAAGTGAAAACGTCAGAATGATCCTCCTCTATGCAGACGATGTCATCATGTTCATCTGTCGTCTGTACAGTTGTTAACGAAATACAAGAAGAGTTTAACTGTTTTTGGATCTGTCTCACTTTATATTCGTGCCTCTTTAGTACCTACAGAACCAGACCCGACCATCAGGGAGAAGATCGGCCTGCTATGAGGTTTTCACAGTTGTTTTCATGCCTGTCAGCAGGTCAGATTCAGACTTGTCAGGGTGGATAAATCAACATTTTAATTTTCATTCAGTAAACTTTAAGCTTGACCAAAGTATTTTCCTGCCTTTTTTAAGTGTCCTAATCAAATTAAATCAGCTGCTGTAGCTGTTAGTGACATTCAGAGACGTAACAAACATCAGACTGTAGCAGCGTCCATGGTTTCCTGAGCAAATACGTTGCTCCGAGAGTAGAAGTCGGGAATATCAACTCAAAAACATCAACCTTCACCATGGATTGAAGCATTAAAACAGCTCGAGTGAGGAGAGACACATCAGTGACAGAAACTTTTGGCTCCACAGGTTTCACATATCATGCTGTTGTTTAGGTGCCAGGCTGCGGTCATGCTGGCAGCCTGGCACCATTAGATCTGCTTCCACCTCCATTAGAGGCTGAATGAATGATCAACCTCACGTCCGGTGTTGTTGGCTGCTGAGACTCTGAGGAAGCAGAACGAAACCAATACGTTGAAGACGGTTCGTTGTGTTTGTTACTGCACAGCTGCTAACATCAAACTCACAACTATAAAGGAAGCTTTGTAGGAACATGATGTTTAATCTCATATTCAGTTTGATCTAATTTGTTCACTCAAACCACCAGAAAGAAACAACGTTGGTGAGCAGAAGTTCAGATGCATGAGAGGCCTGAAACTGATCTCTGCTGATAAAATCTTTTGTGTCACGCAGACAGAAGAATAAATGAGCTGTGAGAGAGTTGTTCAGCTCTAAAACAACGTGATGCTACTTCCTGTTTTGATCCTGGAACACTGAAGTCAGACGGTGACCAGCTGATGGTCACAGCTGAGCTCAGGTGTTGGAACAAAGAACCAATGAGGTGAAGTGTTTACAGAACATCAGCGTGACGCTTTAACACACTTTACTAATCAGTGTTCAAATCGTTTCCTTATGACTGACCTGCACACACACACACACACACACACACACACACACACACACACACACGCTCTGTGATGTCACGCTGTGATGTCACACCTCCATGATCTTTACGACCATCGTCACGGAGATAAAGACGACCGCCTGTTTCTTCTTCTTCACGCTCTGCTGCCTCGCTCACCAACACACGGCGCTTCACTGTCTGATTTCTACTTTTACCTCAATAAACTGAGTGAGGGTCCTCCAGGTGTTAGTCCAGCTGTGAAGGTGTGTGTGTGTGTGTGTGTGTGTGTGTGTGTGTGTGTGTGTGTGTGTGTGCAGATGGACAGAAATAGAAGGTTGTCTCCGTCGTCGTTCATTCCCGACTCATGCTGCCATCACTCCTGCTTTAGACTTTACTTCACACACTGTATCACACACACACACACACACACACACACACACACACACACACACCAGCCCCTCCTTGCAGAAACCTGATAGGAATGTAACCACGAGGTCGTTGAACTATTTGGGTATGGCTGCTCGAGAGTGTGTGTGTGTGTGTATTATAATGTGTGTGTTATAGTGTGTGTGTATTATAGTGTGTGTGTGTGTGTGTGTGTGTGTATTATAGTGTGTGTGTGTGTGTGTGTTACAGTGTATCATCGTAATGATTTTTGAATTTGAAAATGTCATAATTGATCGGTGATTGGTCAGTGAGCGTATTAAAAGTCAGTGATGACGTCATTAAATATTGATACATTCGTACGTGATCAGAGGTGATTAAGTTCTGAATTGATTTCAATCAACAGGAACGCTGACGTGAATAAATCTCAGAAAACAAAAGAAATAACAAACGATTGACAAAAAAAGTATTTCAACTGAAAGAAATGAAAAAGTAAATCAAGTGATGATGTCACGGCGTCTCCTGCCTGGTCAGACCGAAGCGATCAATAACGACGTCGACTAAAACAAAGAGATGAGATGAAACATCAGGTCTGACTCCAGAGGACGAGTCGACACTTTCAAATGATTATTCAAACATTTAGCCGACGAACTTCCAGAGAGTTTTACAGAGTAACAGGAGACAGTTTGTGTGTTGGAGGTAAAAAGGCCAATAAATCTTTCTGTTACGAGCAGATTACATCCAACAACCCCCACGACCACGAGGGGGGAGGGGAGGAACACTTTGAAACCCAAACCCGTCCCGCTGCAGTCAGAGCACGGGGACATTTTTAATCCTCTCCAGCCACACTCTCGCTGCACTTCAAAATAAAAGCCTTTTATCCGCCACCCTCTCCACCAATTAAAGCGTTTAAGCAAAGCGACTCGTTTGTTGAACATCATCAGACTCCATTCTGCAACGCGATTTTCTCAAGGCGCTTTCCTTTGACGCCCTGAGTGAGGCGGGTTAAATCAGAAGAAGAAGAAGAAGAGGAAGAGGAGGAGGAGGAGGAGGAGGAGGAGGAGGGTCTGAAGAGGCTCTGAGAGGTCGTTCACACACAAACTGACCTCTGTTCAGTGAACCAGCACACAAACACTTCACCAGGAGGCGTTGGCTCTCAGTCTCAGTTATTTGAAGTTATATGAAATATCAGAAACTCTTGATATTACAGACGTGGGTCCATCGTTTCCTTCCTGATACTGCTCGGCTGATCTGAGGGACTGTCTGATCGCAGTGTGTGAACATGTATAAAAGTACAATTGTAGCTTCTGATCAATGAATCACGCGGCGTCAGATCTGACTGATACTGATCGCAGAGACGATGATGTGGTATCTGAGACATCTGATGGTTCTGACCGTTCTTCAGAGGTCCACAACCTGAACACTCTTCACCGTGATGAAGACGAGCGAGTTATTGCTGAGCGTTGAAATCTGATCTGAAGTCTGTTTCAGCTGCAGAGAGGCGTCCCACAGGGCTCCGTCCTCAGACCTCAGCGTCTCAGACTCCTTACAAACACTACCACGCTGTTTCCTCTCCAAATGGACCATTTCACACTGAAATGGAGCGAAACAAATGTACTTATAAAGAAACAAAGTTCTGATTGTGTTGATGAATATTTAATGAGTGTGATAAAGTTCCTGCTGCAGCGAGCGGAGCGACGACTCGCCCTCCACCTGAGGGAACGTTCGCCTCTTCTTCTTCTAACACATTAAAGGCAAACACATCGCTGACACACTTCCTGTTCTCAGCTCGCCACCAGACCTCAACGCAGGAGAACGACCAGAACTCAACATGGATCTGAGTTTACTGTAAATGTGTCAGTGTGTAGAGACGTTAAACACCTTCAGCTGCAGCTACTCTAACGTCTGACCAAGGTGAGAAAAGAGGAAGTGACACAGAAGAAGAAGAAGAAGTTTCAAAGTGCTGCTGTGTTTCAGTTTATCATTTATTAATCATTTTTTGTCCTTGTCTTCTGTCTTAATCGTTATTATCATATTGTGGAGCCATTTTAATACTTTAATAACATGACAGGAGTCACCATCAGAGGAGGAAGATGTCCTCTGAGTCTCTGTGTGACTTCTCCTCTCTACACCTGAACTTTCTCCTCCTCACAGCTTCACAACAGCCTCGTTACTTTAGTTTGATGCATCTGAGGTGAATTCTGGATTCTTGTTATTTCCCAACATCAGCAGACTGATGTGGACCAATCAGACGCAGCGAGACGAGACAAAGACGTAAAAGCCGTAAGAAGCCGTAAACAGACAGAGAGGGAGGCTGGAATGTGGAGAAAAGGCGTGTTAGTGTCTCGTATCTGCAGAGAGTTTCTGATTTTCTCTCTTTGTTGCTGCTCGGGACGCTTTACCAACCCAACATGTGTCTATTTGACGTCCTGGGAATGAGACTCAACAATCAACTGTCTTTGTGGTGCGTTCAGGAACAGCTGGGACAAATCCTACTGATTCTACCTTTAACTTTAATAGTCAGTCTGAGTCAGTGTAACATTCAGACTGACGTCTCTTTATGGATCTGACTTTGTGCTCGTCATGTTGAAACAGGAAAGGTCCAAACACAAACTGTTGACATGAAGCTGAAGGACTATTGTCTGCATGTCATTGTGTGAGTGAAGCAGAGGAAACGGACCCGGACACACCGAGCTGGATCACTTCATGAGGCCACGACGACAAACCAGACAAGTCTGTGTGAGCTCATCTGAACTGCTGATGTGAAGAAGAGACATTTACATCAGAAAATACAATAACGATCCCTAAAGTAAAGAAATAAGGACTTTCTTCTCATGCATGAATCAGCACAGTGTCTCAGATTAAATCATCTCAAAGACACCGCAGAGGTCCGACTGACAAGTTCTGTCGACCCGAACAAGAACCAGAGAGTGAAGAAGGTAGAGAGGAGGCGACGTTAGAGAAGTGGGAAGTGTGAAAGAAGAAAAGGAAATTAAAGAGTGTGAGGGCATAACGGGAAGGTGTGTGTGTGTGTGTGTGTGTGTGTTCTCAGAAACAGAAGAAGAACCAACAGTGTGGTGACGAGGTCAACAAAACCCCGTGAAACAGCGTGTCAGCAGATTACAGCAGCCGAGGGGAACTCAGCCTCAAGGACACTTCAGTGTCGACACAGAAAAGAGGAAACTCTCAGAGAGACTGTTTTTATCGACGTTTGCTTCCTTACCTGCTTTTTCACACCACCAGTTTGTTTCAGGTCGAGGCGACGCAGCACAGCAGCCCCGCAGAAAAGAAGAAGAAGAAGAAGAAGAAGAGTTAGTGACAGTGAACAGAGGTCAGCACGACTGTTGAGTCCAAGTCCTTATGAACCAAATATGATTATTCCTGATAATGACATTATTGGACAGTTTATGTTACATTTCATAAGAATCACAATCTGTAATAAACGTGATCAATCAAAAACAAATCACTGAATAAAAGCTGATGAGTTACAACAACAGATGAGTCATCGAGTCTCAACTTCAAGTCTCAAGTCACTTATTTCTGTTCTGGAGCTCAAACTGCACGCAGCACACAGCACTTCTTCAAATACTCCAGTAAAAGTACTTAGTTACATTTCATCAGTACGTTTACAGACATCAGAGTGTCTCCGAGCGTCTCCGAGTGTCTCCTGTCCGTCCACAGCGTCAGTTGAAGGTTCGGACACCTCGCTGCCGGTGGACACAGCGTCCTTTGTCTGCGTCTCAGTAATGACTGCTGTGATTGACTTGAATGGGGCTACAGTGCAGACGTATCCAGGTCTTATTGAATTCTCTTCTGGTCTGCTGCACGTATACATAAGTCGGATGGTAATTATTGTCTGGTATCGCTTGGATCAATTTGCATTTAACCCAGATTTCAGGAGCAAAGAGGATTGTGGCGTGTCGAGCACGACGGGACAACACAGAGACAGGAAGCGTCTTCTCTGCGTCTTCGCTCCTCGCCTGTGATGAAATAAACATCTCTGCTCGCTTCATCGTCTGCGTTCGGTTCACTTGTAACTCACAGTAAGTTTGGTTTAACACACCAGACGTCAGGACAAAAGAAGCTCCTGAGATGACGTGAAGACGCCCCCGACCCCTCCACCACCACCACCACCACCCGGGGGCAGGCTGCGTCCACTGGGTCACCTAGTTCTGCCCCAGAGGGAGGGGGGCTTTCTTTTCCCAGGCTCATTAGGAGTCTGGAGCTCTGAGGGAGATTCAGGTGAACTGGTTTACACAAGAACTGGACAGACTGCCACTACTCCCCGTCTAACTGCACTGAAGCATCAACCTCCAACAGCTCCAGCTGACTGGAACAGCACAATATCTGAGTTACAGCTAGCACAGCATAATTCAACAAAATGTAGCCTGATCCACCACAAACTGTTATAGCTCCAGTTTAACTGTTAGCACTTAGCTCTCTCGGCTATTTGGCCCTCTAACATACGGTTGATCACAGGCCTTAGCGCCTGTGCTAACGCTTAGCATGGAACCTGCCAACAGCACCAAATGTTAAACTGTCATAAACATTTAAAATGTGTTTAATCTTTTAACATAATGTAGCTGATAGACATGACGCCTGCTGTCACTCAACACAGTGTGTGCTAACCATGTGCTACGTGTTAGCATGAAGCCTTGTGGCTGCTACACTCTTCATTTAACACAAACCTTCAGTCAAACAATGACGCTGTCTTAGCATTTAGCTTAGTAACAGTCAAAATGTAAAAGTTAACAGATCTGGCTAAATTGTTAGCATGAGGTTTAACTATCCATTTAATTAGCAGATGCTAAAGTGTTAGCTTGGAGGATGCTATGACTCAGCATCATGGGTTTAGTGCTGCAAGTAATTTGTTCTAAATTGTTAGCATGAAATAAGCAATAATTTCAATGAGCCAGACGCTAAAGTGCTGGCATGTAGACCACTGTTAGCACAGAATGCTACAGTGATAGCATGGAGCTTATCATCACGTCACACTTTGCTAAACTAACTCGTAGCACAGACACGGAGATTCTCTGACAGAAACTGACGGACAGGTGTGTCACGTGGCGGACATTTTGACTTCAGAGGCTTCATTCCATTTAGCTGTGTTAGCTCCAGGATCCTGATGTTGCTAATGCTAGTTCCACCTGTGCTTTTCCTTTTTAATAAATCATCTGCAGTAAAACACGTCCAGGACATATAAATATGTTTTTCACTGCGCCGTGCTTTGACCTCCACGTTTGACCCTGACTGACCGGATTTCAGCTTTTTCAGAGCGAGTTATTGATCGACCCGCTTTCGCCTGTTTTCCTGTCACATCATCACTGTTGCACCTCAATCCATGTGTGAACTGATCCAGACGTTAACATGCTTCATCTGTGTCACATCGATCCCACTAAAAAAACTGATCAGAGACGCGTCGCAACATGGCCGCCAACAAACAGCGATAGAGACACAACGCGCAGAGTAAACACACAGCGACCGGCGAGGGAAGGAAAGAAAAGGAAAAGCACACACACATCAATGACCTCCATTGAATCTGCTCCCTTTGAGCGAGACACAAACAGCCAATGAGCGCGCACAAAGCCGGCCTTTCAAGTTCATCTGGACTGATGTAATAAAATTGACACATGGAGTCGGTTGAATTCTGGGGCGCCTGTTACCTAAACTCTCATTTCCAAAGCACTGTCACCTCCCCTCACTGCAAATGAATCAATTACAGAGCAGTATAATCCTGTTAGGGGGGAGATGAATGCATACCTCCCCGTTGGCAGGTGCTGGCAGGCTGAAGGGGCTTATTGGAGCAGGCGATATCAAAGCTGGGGGTTTTATCTGCCACATTAGAACCACTGCAAACCAGCGAGTACAAGCCGCTGTGCTGCGCTCGCTGTCTTAGCCTGCACAATGAAATACTATTCAAAATGGTAATGTTACAAACAAAACCTGAGCACATCTCTGCAGATTCACAGAGTGTTTATTTCAGTCAGAATTAACGACACTTCTTCTTCTGCTGCGGCTTCATTTCCTCTCAGATGAACCTTCAGAGTTCCTCCACTCTGTTTACACAGCATACATACAGACACAGTGTGTGTAGTGTGCAGTGTGTAGTGTAGTGTAGTGTGTGTTGCAGCAACACTTCTTTTTTACTGCAGCTGTTTCATCAAATGGAAAAAATCAACATTCAATTGAACTCAGAGGTCTGAGAGCTTCTGCGGACTTTGTGCCTTTTTGCAACCAGAAAGACATTTTCATCTTGAGAACACAGTTCTGGAGAACTTGTGGTTGTGAGTGCTGAGATGCACTGCTGGACCTGAAGACTGGACCGATACCAGTCATGTCTGTAAGTCTGCTTCTAGATTTCAGCACTAGAACTTGAAATCCAAAAGTTGTTCCTGCGGAGGTCAGCAGGGAGGCGATGACAGCAGTGAGTCCGGGTGAGAAAGTAACTAAGTACGACAGTAACTGACGCTGCGTTAGCTACGTGGGCTCAGCAACAACAGCAGAGTCAGTATCTGCTGAATAAACAACTTCATGATGAATGACAGAGGAGGAGCGTCCTCAGATACACAACATGCAACATTAACTCAGCTCTAAGATCTCTGGAGACACTGTGAGTCTAACATGGACCCGACAAACATGGCAGAACCTGCAGGAGTCTGACAGTCTGACACAGACCTCCCGTCACGTTGTCCAGATTTACAAATGAACAACTCGAGCTTCAGGTCGTCTGTGATTTTGTTTAAAGATTCAAGTTTTTAGTTTCTGATTCGAGGATTTGGCTCCAAAACTCAACACAGAGTTTTAAACCCTGAGTTGTGTTCAAATCGTATAATTAATAATGGTTTCTTGACAAAGTTCTGTGTTTGACGTCACCCAGCTGTGAGGGCCGAGTTCACAAACGTGGAGGTTTATTGTCAGGTACAACTGGTGCTGTTGGAGGCTGCGGGGCAGTGGAGGGTGAGGTGGGGGGGGGGGGGGGGGGGGTGAGTCGGTGGGAACCAACAATCCAGCTCATTGTTTCGGCGGTGGCGGCGCTCCTGGGCGCGCTCAGCTCCGACACATTCACAAGGTCCAATCTGTCTGGCAGCGGCGGCCGACATTCTGAAGCACCTTGTCAGATAACGCCTGAACCGCAGCGAGTCGCGGCCCGCGGGCAAAGAATGGAACCAACAATGACAGAGGGGCTGTGTGCAGCCAAGAGGGAGGACCGGGGGAGGACCGGGGGAGGAGGGGCGGGGTCAGAGACAACAAGATGGAGGGAGAGAAAGAGAGAGTGGGAGAAAGAGAGAAAGAGAGGAGGCAGGGGGAACAACTAAAGCCCCTGCTTCACCCTCCCCCACCTCCCCCCGCCTCCCCCCACCGTCGGCCCTGGCTCACCCAGACCATTGTGCACCCGGGGGGGTTCAGGAGATAAATGGCCGCATGTTAACCACGTTTGACAGGCCGCACAAAAGGGGACACCTCGGGTCCCATGACGCAACCTGTACACCCCCACCTCACCCCTCCACCTCACCCCTCCACCTCACCCCCACCTCACCCCTCCACCTCACCCCTCCACCTCACCCCCACCTCACCCCTCCACCTCACCCCTCCACCTCACCCCTCCACCTCACCCCCACCTCACCCCTCCACCTCACCCCCACCTCACCCCTCCACCTCACCCCCACCTCACCCCTCCACCTCACCCCTCCACCTACACCACCATCAACATCACCACCCGAACACAGGAGCTACAGGAGGACGGTCCTGCTGAAGACACACAGGGATCAGGTCCAGACAGGAAGTCACTTTCAGAATAAGAGCTTAATGATAACCAAAACCAGAACCAGTGGAGCAACCAATCAGAAAGTCCTCCTGCTGATCAATAACTAACTAATGTTCACTCTCATAATCAATTTAATTTCACCGACTGATCCTGAATCAGTGACCTGGTTCAATCTGACGGGTTTAGCCTGAGCGGAGCAGACGTCCAGCTGAGGGTTCAGTGAACGCATCACATCACTCTGTTTACAAACATGGTTTGCTCATTAGCATACTTCCCAGCATGCATTGTTTCAGGATTAATTGTTGACTGAGTCTCTTTTGATGGTGACGCTGTGATTCTAAACAATCAGTGAGTCGTTTTACATCCGATGATGATGATGATGATGATGATGTATTATTAAATGGATCAAAACAAAGAATTTATTTTAAACGTTATTTTCACGGTAACATTTTGTTTCATGAGGAGAAAATTATGTCACATTCTGTTTCTACATGTGGACGATCTGTAATCTACAGGTGAGACACAAACAGACGCACCTGAACTAGTTAAACTAACGATGAAGACTTGCTGGTCCAACTGCGTGTGATCATTTATAATTCACATGTGAAAAGTAAATCTGCACATCTGAAATTTACACACTTTAATTACACAATTTAGATTCACATGTGAGAGTCAACGTGTGAAACTCAGTTAATGTGGGACGTTCTCTTAACTTTGTCTTTCAGACAGTGAAAACATTCAGTTCTCCGGGGACCCACGAGGTCTGGGACCATGGTGGACCTTTACCAGACGACGGCGGTGCTGAAACCTTCTCAGCGTGTTTCTGCATGATGCTGCAGTTTCACCACATCTGTCTGCAGCTCGTCTGTGTTCAGATGTAATAAATCACTGTGGACAAAAGCAGCAGAGAGCCGGAGAATGAAGCGTCTGTCAGCCTCAGTTCGGGCTGAAGGCTGGGAGGATATCTGGGGCTGGGGGGCTGCTTCGGGTTGGAGGGGGGATTATTCTCCTCCGCTAACCTTTTCAGCTCTGCCTGCTCCTTTGATGGCTGACAGGACTCACAAAGGCACCTGCCCCATCCCCGAGTATCCCCCTGCCTCCCCCTGCTCTCCTCCCCTGACCTGACCGGCATTCCTGGCCCACAGGGGGTCCTCCCCATGGCTACCTTTACACCCCCGCCCCCCTCAGACCACAGTCTGGTAATCCCACAGCAAACAAGGTTGTGCCGGCTCAGAAAACACGCACGAGACTTCTCACAGCCGCTCGGCTACAAGGTGGACAACCGACGCAGCCTGTCACCGTGGGAAACAAGATGGGATAAAACACATCATTGCAATGCATTATGGGATGGAACTGATGGGAAGATGTGAAGGTGCACAGACGAGTGTGAGCCGGATCAGCAGCAGGAACACAAAGACGAGCAAATCAAAGGACAACGACTTTAAACTCTCTAAAGTCTCTGAAGTCTGGTTCATTTCAGAGACAAGATCACTTTGTTTTTAACAACATTTGTCAGTGAATCAATAAAATTAAAACCACAAACTCTCATTTTATATGAAAACACTTTTTCTAATAATGAAGTTTTTATATTTGTGATGATGGAAATGCATTTTTTAATTTCTTCGCTCAGCTGCAGAGGTCTTTAAAGGAACATAGACTTCTACAAACTCAGGACAAAAATGTGCCGAGTGGAAGATATAAAGACACACACACACACACACACACACACACACACACACACACAGTGTTGTCTCTTTTATTCACAGTTAAACAAAACTCTGCCGTCACGCCGTTTAGCTCAATAAAAATGTCCGACAGCCGTAACCCTTCATCAGACTCCAGCTGTCACTCACAAACCTGACTGAGTGTGTGTGTGTGTGTGTGTGTGTGAGGACAATAAGATGGACAGAAATGTTAAAGTGTCCGTGAAGCTCCTTCAGCCTCTGACATCACTCCAGGCCCCGCCCACTCAAACAACCAATCAGAGGACACAAACTGGTTCATTCGTTAGTGTGAAAACAACTGGGCCTGATGAGAACTGTAAAGACTCAACCATCACAGTTCTCAGTATGTTAATGAGCAAAAAGTTCAAACAAACAGCTGAAGACTTTCTGTCACGTCTGTGTCGGCTGGATGAAGACGACTGTCGTTTGAGATGAATCGACATTTTAGACGACTTTATGAACGTGATGCAGCATTATTACTTTTTCTACTTATTATATCAAAACAAAGACGACGACCACGAATACTTCTAGGTTTCAAATGAAAAAGTAATTTAAGGTTGATCTGAGTGAGTGAAACAGTTGTTACTGAGAGTCCAGAATGGGGTTACGGTTATCACCGTCTGAGATCTGTGTTTTAGATCAGGTTGCTCCGGTTCAGGTCTCTGATGTTTGTGGTCTCTGGTGTTCGTGTCTCGTGGTCTCTGGTGTTTGTGTCTCGTGGTCTCTGGTGTTCGTGTCTCGTGGTCTCTGGTGTTCGTGTCTCGTGGTCTCTGGTGTTCGTGTCTCGTGGTCTCTGGTGTTTGTGTCTCGGTGGTCTCTGGTTTTCGTGTCTCGTGGTCTCTGGTGTTCGTGTCTCGTGGTCTCTGGTGTTTGTGTCTCGGTGGTCTCTGGTGTTCGTGTCTCGTGGTCTCTGGTGTTCGTGTCTCGTGGTCTCTGGTGTTCGTGTCTCGTGGTCTCTGGTGTTTGTGTCTCGGTGGTCTCTGGTGTTCGTGTCTCGTGGTCTCTGGTGTTTGTGTCTCGTGGTCTCTGGTGTTCGTGTCTCGTGGTCTCTGGTGTTTGTGTCTCGTGGTCTCTGGTGTTCGTGTCTCGTGGTCTCTGGTGTTTGTGTCTCGTGGTCTCTGGTGTTCGTGTTTCGTGGTCTCTGGTGTTCGTGTCTCGTGGTCTCTGGTGTTTGTGTCTCGGTGGTCTCTGGTGTTTGTGTCTCGGTGGTCTCTGGTGTTCGTGTCTCGTGGTCTCTGGTGTTCGTGTCTCGTGGTCTCTGTTGTTTGTGTCTCGTGGTCTCTGGTGTTTGTGTCTCGGTGGTCTCTGGTGTTCGTGTACTCTTGGTCTCTGGTGTTCGTGTCTCGGTGGTCTCTGGTGTTCGTGTCTCGTGGTCTCTGGTGTTCGTGTCTCGGTGGTCTCTGGTGTTTGTGTCTCGTGGTCTCTGGTGTTCGTGTCTCGTGGTCTCTGGTGTTCGTGTCTCGTGGTCTCTGGTGTTTGTGTCTCGTGGTCTCTGGTGTTTGTGTCTCGTGGTCTCTGGTGTTCGTGTTTCGTGGTCTCTGGT
Source organism: Acanthopagrus latus (assembly GCF_904848185.1). Classification (NCBI taxonomy): domain Eukaryota; kingdom Metazoa; phylum Chordata; class Actinopteri; order Spariformes; family Sparidae; genus Acanthopagrus; species Acanthopagrus latus. Next base: position 29,683,678 of record NC_051047.1, on the reverse strand, counting down.
GTTCGTGTCTCGTGGTCTCTGGTGTTTGTGTCTCGGTGGTCTCTGGTGTTTGTGTCTCGGTGGTCTCTGGTGTTCGTGTCTCGTGGTCTCTGGTGTTCGTGTCTCGTGGTCTCTGTTGTTTGTGTCTCGTGGTCTCTGGTGTTTGTGTCTCGGTGGTCTCTGGTGTTTGTGTCTCGGTGGTCTCTGGTGTTCGTGTCTCGTGGTCTCTGGTGTTCGTGTCTCGTGGTCTCTGTTGTTTGTGTCTCGTGGTCTCTGGTGTTTGTGTCTCGGTGGTCTCTGGTGTTCGTGTACTCTTGGTCTCTGGTGTTCGTGTCTCGGTGGTCTCTGGTGTTCGTGTCTCGTGGTCTCTGGTGTTCGTGTCTCGGTGGTCTCTGGTGTTTGTGTCTCGTGGTCTCTGGTGTTCGTGTCTCGTGGTCTCTGGTGTTCGTGTCTCGTGGTCTCTGGTGTTTGTGTCTCGTGGTCTCTGGTGTTTGTGTCTCGTGGTCTCTGGTGTTCGTGTTTCGTGGTCTCTGGTGTTCGTGTCTCGTGGTCTCTGGTGTTTGTGTCTCGGTGGTCTCTGGTGTTTGTGTCTCGGTGGTCTCTGGTGTTCGTGTCTCGTGGTCTCTGGTGTTCGTGTCTCGTGGTCTCTGTTGTTTGTGTCTCGTGGTCTCTGGTGTTTGTGTCTCGGTGGTCTCTGGTGTTCGTGTACTCTTGGTCTCTGGTGTTCGTGTCTCGGTGGTCTCTGGTGTTCGTGTCTCGTGGTCTCTGGTGTTCGTGTCTCGGTGGTCTCTGGTGTTTGTGTCTCGTGGTCTCTGGTGTTCGTGTCTCGTGGTCTCTGGTGTTCGTGTCTCGTGGTCTCTGGTGTTTGTGTCTCGTGGTCTCTGGTGTTCGTGTCTCGTGGTCTCTGGTGTTTGTGTCTCGTGGTCTCTGGTGTTCGTGTCTCGTGGTCTCTGGTGTTTGTGTACTCTTGGTCTCTGGTGTTCGTGTCTCGTGGTCTCTGGTGTTCGTGTCTCGTGGTCTCTGGTGTTCGTGTCTCGTGGTCTCTGGTGTTTGTGTACTCTTGGTCTCTGGTGTTCGTGTCTCGTGGTCTCTGGTGTTCGTGTCTCGTGGTCTCTGGTGTTCGTGTCTCGTGGTCTCTGGTGTTCGTGTCTCGTGGTCTCTGGTGTTCGTGTCTCGTGGTCTCTGGTGTTCGTGTCTCGTGGTCTCTGGTGTTCGTGTCTTGTGGTCACGCTGCAGCGCTGCCATCTCACCGCGGCTGCAGAGGTGGAGGAGAAGTTTCCTTCAGCTGGACTCTGCGGAGCAGCTTTGACAGGAGTGTCAGCTCAGATACCTCAGACTGAGAGGTCACTTCAGCAGGACTTCCCCCCGAGGCTGCCGGGTCGCACCGAGCAGCGCTCCTCAGCCTCATTACTCTAATTGGTAGATCTGTGACCAGGAAGTGGTGTCCTTTCATCGCGGCCTGAAACCCTGCTGATCTGATCTGGCCTGAGGAGGTTTACGCTCTGAGAACGGAGAGGCCAAGTGGACGAACAAATCCTCCTGGACACAAGAGGTGGAAGTCACTGGACTCCTCCACGAGACTCAAATTCTGACTGAGTTATCAGAGAAGAAGAAATCAACGGTTCAGCTGCTCGGATCAGGAAACTAGAACCTGGTTCGAATCTCACGTGTGTGAAATAAATCCATCAGAGCTGAGCAGCAAAGTGTTTATCAGAGCAGATCAAAGATGGCTTTTTAAAAACTAAGTTCAGCCCAATGAACATCTGCTCCAAAGAGAAGCCAGAGACCACTGTTCAAGGCCGTTTCAGCATCCGTGGAACCACTGGATGTTTTTAATGTGACATCTGGACATTTTCCAGCTGTGTTTGTGGAGACAGAACCAGGTGTTTTACTAAAAATAACCCAGAAGTTCTTGTCTCAACACTCAACAGAAACGCTGTGAGGACATATAATTAAAAAATTAACCCAAAGAAAAAGGAATATTTCAACATATCTATGGTTTGAAGGAAAGTGACATGCTGACATTTATTCAGGTGATGGAGTCGTCGTGACAAAAGTTGTTTTCTACGACAACGACACAGTTTTGTTCTTTTGTGATACTTCCATCGACACGTTGAGACATTCTTTACCTTTTTGTGAGTTTTCATGACTCTCTTATATTCTTTCTGTGCTGATGATGACAATGAAGATTAATTTCTAATCCGACAACAAAGATAAACAATCACGTGGTGTCTGTATTTTCATGATATTGAGGCATTTCAAACCTTCTTGAATCACAAAGTCTTGTTGTAATTTTGTATCTGGTTCAAAGATGACTGTGAGTTCTTGAGTCCCTGTTGACGATGATGATGCATTTTTACGCCATTCTTTGACTTTGACAACAAACCAGTGAGTTGTTTTTGTTGTTTCAGCTCAGTGTGGACACACTTCCTGCTGCCTGGCACTGAAAATGAAACCTGTAGCTTCTGTTCTCGTCAACAGATATTAAACCAAAGTTTCTCAACGACTAATCATCTACATTCAACTGTTACAGATGACATTTCTGACCCTGAACTCTCAGGATGAACCCGACATGAGGAGGATGCAGATGTTCGACACACCTGTACCTGCCCACTGCTGTCCTGAGGCGTTCAGGGACAGCTGGACAACACAGTGTTCAGGACAACAGAACAGCAGCAACAGATCCAGAGTTCTCCTGAAGCGAACGACAGCTGAGCTCTGATTGGATTGATTTCAAACTGATTTCAAACAGACACAGAGGTGGGCGGAGCCTGCAGCTATGGGACAGAGGTACAGGGGGGCGTTCGGGGGGGTCGAGTCATTCAGCCGTACGCTGGCGGTCTGGACACACAGATGTCATGACACCTTAATCCAGCCATCCGTTATTGATTGTTCCATATGTGTGTGACCTTGCCGCAGGAGCTCGGCCAATCAAACGAACCGTTCCGATGAGGGAGGGGCCAACGACAACAACTGCAGCGGATTCACACAGAACCTGAACAGGTTTGTTTCTCTGTGAAGAACTCTGATCTGTTAAAACCTCCTCTGATGGTCGACAGGCATCAGAGGAAGAAGTCTGAATTATCAGACACACCTGTTCACCTGTGTGATCCAATAATGTGCCCAATAAACCACAACTCCTAAACACTAAAACACCAAAACTGATCAGAACTAAAAGAAATGATATTGCAAAAAAGTAGTTCAAAAAAGGGGGAAGTAACAAAATTATAAAGTAAAAATATAAAAAACTAGAAAAAGACAAAAAAGTCCCACAAATAAATCAAGAAAATGTAATAAAATACAATTTGTAAAGACCCATTACAGGAAATATAAGGTAAATACAGTAAAATGAATACAAAGTATGACAACAATGTAGAAACCATTAAGTAAATGTAATAAAATATTACTATTCTAAAAGTTATTTGTAAAGTAAAAAATTAGAATTAGTCTCAAGTTCAGTTAGTGTTGCATTGTGGAAAAATATCCACAGCAAACTAATCACAATAAGTGTTTTTCATCCAGAAATTAATAAAACTACAGATTCTGAAGTCAAACGTCTGAAATGTGTCATCTTATTTCAGCGCAGCAGTTTATTTGATGCTGTGTCATGTTGTGTTTGTGTCTCAGTGTTTCCGTCCTGAACGTCTCTGTTAGTGTTTGTTATTTCAGCGTTATCAGCCAGCGTCCTCCTGTCGTCTCTGCACTGACGTACCTCCGCTCTGACCTTGGTGAATCCGGCCTGTTTAGGCTAACGGCGACAAAATGTCACCGGGCGACTCTGAAGCTCACTCATGAAGAAAATGTGCACATGGCAGGGGGGAGGAGGGGGGAGGAGGGGGGAGGCGATATGACAATACACGCATGTCAGTCACCTTGAAACATTCAAACACCAGAGGAGTTTTTACACCAACACCATTCCACTGCACTGATGCATCATGGGAGGCGTAGGAGACGTCTGAGGAGTTTTTGTTGTTGGCGGCACAGTGACGAGCTTTGTGTGAGAGCAGAAGAAGAAGAAGAAGAAGAAGAAGAAGAAGAAGAAGAAGAAGAAGAAGAGAGCAGTAACGTGTGCCACAGATGTTATCAGAGGAGCTGTGGAGGTGGAGGCAGGCAGGTGGAGGAGGGCGGTGGTGTTTAATACACACAAGCTGGACGGTTTAATAAATGTGTAGCTGCAGAGACTGAAGGACACTCGACTTTATCGTGATCTAATCCTCCTGCAGCGTCTTTATGTCTCTGTGTGCTGATATCTGTGACGTCTTGTTCTCTAAAGGTGCTGAAAGTTATTTTACTTTCTCGACTTTTTCTACAGACAATCTTGAAACTATACAAATTGCAAAAGTGAAAAATAAAGAAAAAACATACAGACTCTGTGTCCACTGGAGTCGATTAATCTCCAGAATCAGGGAAATAAACAAATCTTGAAACAAAAAATCTCTAAAGTGAAGAAAACGAAAAAAATCCATAAATTACTAAAATCAAGATTATAAGAAAAAATTCATCAAATCTCAAAATCTCAATGAAAATAAAAGTCTCAGAATCATTAATAATAATAAAAAAAACTAACATTTCCTAAAAATTTTGAAAAAAATGAAATCTTGAATCAAAAAATTGAAGAGAAAAAACTTCAATAAAAAATCTCAAAATCGTTTAAAACAATAATTAATAATCCTGAATAGTCGCACATTGTCTTCAGGTGACAAAATCAGACAACCATGAAGCAACTGGAGTAAAAAATATTAAAAATAAATCACAACGAACATGAATGATGACAGGTCATGGGACTGTGATGTCACTGTGATGTCACTCTGTGGTGGCTCGCGCCTACAGACGCTGCTGTTATTGTTGTTCTCTGTGTGTTTTATTTTGGCGGGGTGGTGTTGGGGGGGTGTATTAACCAGACTTCCTGTTGTTAATATAATGTGTCTCTGCCCGCTGCAGCTTTATCTGCTGCACCTCCCCGAACAAAAGGCCCCTTCTTCCCATGGCGGGGCCCCGGCTCCTCCTCCGCTGTCCAACCAGAGGTGTTTGGTGAAGTAAATCTGCCTAAATCCTGGAGGGGGGGTGGCGACGGGTGAGGAGGGGGATGAAGGTGAATAAAGATAATCTGCTTTTCTTAACAATAAAACAGCTCCGGGACGGGAGGGAGGAGAAAAATTAGGAATTCATATCACATGGTGCATTTTAAACTTGATTCCTGACCTGTTAAGAAGCAGCTGAGCTCCGACACAAAGCTGCCCGGCTCACTGAGGGACAGTACAGCAGCCTCGAGGGGCCCCCAGGGGCCAGCAGGGCCCCCCAGAGACAGGATGTGTGACAACAGCAGGTTTAGAGAGGAAACGTCGTTTGAACTTTTATCTTTGAACTGTGAGAGGGTGATTTTACACCTGCGTAGTGAGGACGCTGAGCATTGTGGGGACATTAGAGAAACATTGTCCGCTGTGCTCCAAGTCTCCACAGCCCCGAGAGCCCACACTGATTTAAAAGATGTTATCTACATCCTATTTTAATCTGAATTATTCACTGTAGCTGGAAAGCTAAAGTCTTAGCATGCACCCCGTCCCCGTGGAGAAAGTCCCCAGACTCCCTTCACAAATGTGTCAGTTTAGTGAGTTGTTGAGTTGGAGACACTTTATAAACTCTGTGAAACTCTGTCTCTGACTCATTCTGCATTATTTGGACCTTCTTGTTAATTCGGCAAATGTTCTACATGAACTTCTTTCTGTCTTTGAGTAGAAGTCCAGAGATGCCCGGGAACCCAAACTAGTTTGAAAATACTTTATTTACACCCTCGATGCACAGTGCACAATGACTTTATATCATCAGGAGGAGGAGAGGAGGACTTTATATCATCAGGAGGAGGAGAGCAGGACTTTATATCATCAGGAGGAGGAGAGGAGGACTTTATATCATCAGGAGGAGGAGAGCAGGACTTTATATCATCAGGAGGAGGAGAGGAGGACTTTATATCATCAGGAGGAGGAGAGGAGGACTGTTCCTTTAACGTCCCCACAGTCCACAGTGTCCTCACTTAGCAGGTGTAAAAGTATCTTTTACAGGTTTGATGGGTTTGCTAATTTTATTTCTACTTTTCAGGGATTTTTAAAGTGGAGACTGTTGTCCTGATGTTGTGAAACAGAAAACTGAACATCACTCCTTCTTTAATTTCTTTGATATTTCCTTGCGATGCTTCCTGCAGCTGCAGTCGACTCTCTCTCTCTCTCTCTCTCTCTCTGTAAGTCTTTCTGTCAAACGTCCATCTGTCCGTCTGTAACTCTGTCTGTCCATCACAGCGTCTATATGGGGCACAAACACCTTCCCTCCACCTTACATCCTCCTTTCTTTAACCTCCTTTTCTTTCCACTTCACCTCCCTCCTTTTCTCCCTCCTCCATCTTTTCTTCTCGAGCTCTTTTCATCTGGGACGATGCCGAGCCGAGCGGCCCGGCGGCGGTGAGCGGGTCTGAATTGTGATTAAGAACGAAGAGAGAGGAGCTGCTTTTCTTTGTTCTGCCCTCGGGGAGGTGTTTACTGAAGGGGGGTGAAACATGGTGGAGCTGATATGAAAGACATTCAGGTCAGTGAGGATGACGGAGTACAGTGTTCGGATCAGGAGACGCTCACAAGAGTTTGTATGTGTGTTAAAGGGACAAACAGGTGCTCAGGAAATGAGTCTCTCTGTGCTGCTCATCACACCAAACTCCACTCAAAAAACAAGCAAATTAATCTGCAAGAGAGCCAATTTGAATCTTTTCACTGATGCAGACACAAAATCACCTTTTCCTCAAACTTAAGGATCGATCAGACGAGTGACACCAGATGAATGATTTCAGCTCTAAAATCAAAATGTTTTGGACAGAAAAGATTTTTTCTAAATCCTAAAACCAGCAGCAGAGAATCACAAACACATCACAGCTGTCACTAATTTCTTCTAATAATTATAATTATCAGTTTTCTTTTTATCTAAATGTGTCTGAAACCTGCAGCAGATTTCAGAGTGTCAGAGACGAACAGACGACTGTGATGTTTAAACTCGTCTAATATTTAATAAAACAAGGCCGACTGTTGATTTTCACATTTTCTCTAAAAAGTCAGAAAAATGAATAAAGTGGATATTTGTTGGAAAAAGATTAAAAAATCTGATCGTCACATTCAGCCCCTAAAATATCTAATTGGTAAAAATGTGACGTCAAAGTGTCCTGAAAGCTTCACACTCATTTTATCTGACATCAGCGTGAGTCCGGCTGCAGGGACTTTTATTCACGCTGGATTCTGCACCGCAACAAGATAATGAAGGAAAAGTCGACTGAAGACGAGAAGCTCAAACAATGAATTCTTCCTCCACGTCTGAGCTGACGTAGCTCAGGGTTGAGTCTCAGACCTCAGACATGAAGGCCTCACAGTTCCTCTGTCACAGCAGCGTTTTAAAAAAATGTTGATTTTAAAGATCTGTGGACTCCAAACATGAAGATCTGTGATATAAAAGACATCAAATGTCTCCTGACGTCTGGCTGTAAAAAGGTTTCAGACCCTGAACGTGTCCTCAGCCCTCATCAAGTGTTCAGATCACTGAAATCTGACTAATGGAGGCAAAATGTCCACAAACATAATATTTATATAAAACTCCACACTGGTGATGTTTTTGAATGAATGTCTTGAATTACAGACGCTCATTTTCTGCATCGCAGGATCATAAAATATCATCACACAGGCGTCGACACTGAGGACTCGACGCTGCCGGCTGAACGTCCCAGTTTGAGTCCGAACAGAGACGTTTTATATTCTCATGTTATCAAGAAAATGTGAAGAAATGTGAAGAAAAGCATCTGAAATAATTTCAACCCGTCTGTCACGACGGCTCGCTTCAGACTGAGACCTTTAACAAACCATCCAGGCTGATTCACACTGTGTTCACATTAATGAAGCTAAAATGTCAAAAAAAATCTACATGAAATAACACATAAATCCAAAAACTCAGTCACTTCTGAATATAGATAACAGATTAATTAAAGCTCTCTGTGCATCACTCTGTTCTTAAACACACTGAGTTTCATCCCACCGTCACCATCACGGAGCACAACGACCAAACGTCTCAGTCAGAGTCTGAAAACAGACATTTTATAATCTCATGCTGTCAAGAAAATGTAAAGAAATGTAAAGAAAAACACCTGAAATCATTTCAACCGTCGGTCACAGCGGCTCGCTTCAGGCTGAGACCTTTAACAGAGTCATCGTCACGCTGTGGCTTCATTTCCTGTCTGATCTACACTGAGACTGACTGACACAAGTCAAACACATGAAGCACACAGGATGAAATCTGCCTCTACAAATGTCCCGGTGCTTTACAGAAATATCTGAGGCTCTTCCCAGATTAAACTGTGTGTCACGGCCTCCTCCTCGTGTGGATGAGCGAGCGGTCTGAGACGGTTCTGGTCTCGGTTCTGGTCTCTGTGACGGCTCGTCTCTGACAGATGTGCAGAAGTTGTGCTGGCAGTAAACTGTGGTGATCTGGTGTGAGCAGGTTGTAAACATGGAGACAGTAAACAGCAGCAGAGCGTCGCTCGCCCTCAGTGGACAATGACACGGCTGTGAGACATGTGGCATGAATGGTGCAGCAGGCGGCCTGACACGGCAAACATCTCCACCTGGACTCGTATCTGATCCAGCACCACCGGGTCCTGGACTTACAGTCGGGATCCTGCAGTAAACATTTCCCTTTTGCTGCTGCAGCGATCGGCTGATTGTAACACGACGCTGAGTTTGTCTGAGGATTCCTCGCTCGTTTCTTTAAATCTGACAAAAATGTTAATTTTATTTCTACAAACCACAATTACAGACTCGTCCCAGAGGGTTTTACGGTCTGCACGACATGCGACAGCCTCGTCATTAGAGCGTGGATTCAGATCAGCGAGAGCGCCACCAGAAAAATTAAAACGCTTTACTGGGAAATAAAAAGGGAGGAAACACAGCACACACACTCCATGAACGTCACACACACACATCAGCCAAATACAACCACAAAACTTTGTGAATTTAAAATCCACTTTTAAAGCTCAGAACACGTCAGACGAGAGGGGAACAATAAGAGCCAAACATCGCCACCAAACTCCATTCAATAATGGACGATTTAAAAAAAGAACCCTGGTGATAAAACAGCTGCAGCCTCACAGCTGGATGTGACGGACAGACACCCAGAGATGGAGCAGGCGGTTCAGTCTGCACAGATCCTGTTACACCAGGCCTTAATCTGCCCCCCACCTCCACCCTCCTCACCCCCATCAACAGCCCCCCCGGGACCCCGAGAGGAGGAGACGCCGCCGAATCCCCAGAAGAAGAAAAACCACCATGACATGAGGCGACGACGGGAGGAAACAAAACTTCAGGACGGAGCGAAAACGTTTCAATAAAGTCACATTTTCATTTAAATTACAAAACGTGATTTTTTTTTAAAACTACAATTTAAAGTCTGTAAAACGGGCGTTTCACAGAGCAGTCGGCTCACGTCAGTCAGCGAGCGTCCTGCTTTAAATTCTCCTGCTGCCTCTTTTGTGTTCATTTAAATGACGGATTGTGCCTTTAAATCAGCATGAAAGCTGAGTGTTAATGAGGCCTTAAAACTTATTTTTAGTGTCCGCGGAGCAGCTTTTATTGTCGCTCAGTTAACTCAAGAATTAAACGTGTGTGAGTTCGCAGCTGTGCGTCGAGCAGCTGAACGTAATAAATTTAAATAAGTGAAATAATGTTGGTTTCATTATTCAGGCTGCAGCACACACACAGAAATAAGAGTTTTTAAAGGGAGTTTGGAATGGGGGAATTAAACGGCTGATAATTAATAAAGACGATTAACATGAGAATAAATCAGCAGGAAAAAAAAGAGAATGTTTGTTTGTTTGTCGAGTTCCAACAAATAAACAAACAAACAAACAAACAGGAAATAAAAACATTTGAAACAAATTAAACTAAAATCGATTTGATGATTTTTAACAAAATAAAAAGAAACGAATTAAAACGAGTTTTTGTTTGGAAACAAATTAATTAAATCTCGTTTTCAGATGACATCATGTGTTTTGTGGTTGTCGGCTCGCGCGCGGTTCTGGTTCTGTTTGTTTCGGCCGCGTCACGAACACAAAGTCTCAGACAGACAAAGTGCTGAGGAGCGCGTGGAGGAGCCGCGCGGATCCACAGGTCCCCGCGCGGAGATAACGGTCCCGCTGCTCCTGCGCCCGGCCGGCGGGTCCCGGCGGGTCCCGGCGGGTCCCGGCCCCGCTCCATCACGCACAGACCCCCGCAGCCTCCACTAAACTCAAAGTCCCGTTAGAGGAACTTTTCGGGGTGTTTTGTGGACTCGGGGCGGCCCGGCCCGGCCCGGCCCGGCCCGGCCCGGCCCGCTCTGGGAGAGTTAGTTGCGGGACTGTGTGTGCTCGTGTGTGCGTGTCTTACCGTTCTTCCTCCGGGGGTTGGCCTGTTTTCGCCTCTTGCAGCGGGGACCCTCCGCCATGATCTCCTGCTTCATTGATAAGTGAGTCCAGTCCGCATGGGCTCCTCTCCGCTCCGCTGCTCCTCCCCGCCCCGCTCCGCTCCTGACAACCAGCACACACACAGTAAATCCCAGAACCAGACCCGCACTGAGACCCGCAGAACTTCAGGCCGAGTTAAACTCCATCCACTCTCTCTCTCTCTGCACTTTCTGACCGCTTTCTCTCTTTAGTTTGTTTGTTTTGTTGGAGCGCGTGCACCGAGCCGCCCGCCGCCCGCGTCCCGTCCGCCTGATCTGTGATGTGAGGAGCGACTGTGCTGGTCTGACAGAGGAGGAGGGACACACACACACACACACACACACACACACACACACACACACACACACACACACACACACACACACAGCCAAACAACTTTCTGATATCAAATATAAAAACTTGTTGATTATGGTTCTTGAGGCCTCATCGATCGATTATCGATCATCGATCAGTGATCAGTCATCGATCAGTGTATCAGGAAGCCGTGTGAGTGACAGCCGTGGCGGAGACGTGCCGTTATATAAGCAGCGGTAACACTCAGGCCCGCAGTGTAATGTGAGTGCGCAGGTCAATAAAACCAACACATCTTTACATTTCTCTTATTTTCTGTTTTTCTTCTGATAAAATGTTTAAAACAGACTTTAACACGCGGATGAAGGCTGAGACGGAAGCCTGACAGGGTCAATTAAATCTTCTGTAATCTTAATTTAATCTCATGTTCGCTTGTTTCATATTTTCCTTATTTTTCTGGAGAAACTCGGGTTGTCTCCGCCCGGCTGAGCGGCTGTGTGAGCGGGGAGCGGTGGCAGCAGGACGCGGGGACAGACCTCCTCCTCCCCGGCCTGCCTGCCGCTCTGCTCCCGCTGTCAGAGCGCAGAACCACCGCTCCGGTTCTCCTCCTCCATCATCCAGCACCTGGAGCTGAGCGCGCACCTCTCCTCTCACCTGTCCGCGCAGGTAGAGCAGCTCAGGTAACGGGCGCTTTGATTGGCTCCTGGAAGAGAGCAATGAGAGAGGAGAGGAGAGGAGAGGAGAGGAGAGGAGAGGAGGAGAGGAGAGGAGGAGAGGAGACCTACCGGAGTGCGTCCTCCTGCTGATCAGACGCAGAAAGAACAGAAAAGTGCTGCAGCGCGCACCTCCTCCCTAAAACATGAACAAATGTGGCTGTGCTCTCCGAAGTGTCCAGAGGTGTGTCCCGGTGTGTCCCGGTGTGTCCTGAGGTGTCCCGGTGTCTCCCGGTGTTGCGCAGCGCGGTGGCCGGGAGGGGAGCGTCGGTCCGGGCTGCAGGTCGGGACTGATCCAGTGACGCCTCCTCCCGCAGCCTGTCACCGCGTTTTTATTTTTTTATTTCCTGCAACATAAACAGGCGCGAGACCCTCCACCACCTCCACCACCACGCGCCACCTATCTTCACGCGGAGGGATAATTAAGGAGTGCCCCCCCCCCCTCCTCTGATCCGGATCACTCTTTGTTCCGGATCAGTTGGAGGTCTCAGGGTCTACATCAGCAGCTCGTGCTTCGCTGAAAACAAACTGCAGCGCCAAAGCTTCTGATTGGCTGACAGGTAGATTACCTGTGCAGGTGAGGCTGTGTGAGCAGCAGCAGCAGCACGTGCTCTGCTCTCTCCCTCCACAGAGGAGAAGCGGCGCATGCGCAGAGCGCTCTAACATGGTTCTGTTTGTTTGTGTGAACAGATGTTACCTGTGACACGTCACAGTCCGTGACTGATGATGTCATGTGTTCGGTCCAAATACGGACACATCCGGACAGTGACTGACAGCTGATCTGACCTCAGGTCAGCTGTGTGAGAAACGCTCCAAGTAAATGTTAATGATTTTTTTAAAAAATGAAACATGTGAACAAAAATATTTTTAAAAATGTAAACAAATATTTGAAATCTGTAATTTATTAAATGAAAAACATCAATAAACAAAATAAATATAACATAATGAATAACTCCATCAAAGAATAATCATGAATTATTATTATAATAATGAAGTAAAAACAAAATAAATAAAACTTTAGATTGATGTCAACAACATTATTTAATGATAATGAAGATTTAGTTTTTATTAGTTTGAAGTTAAAAGTTAAAAATATGATTATAAGAAAACATAAAGAGGCGACAAAGAAAAGAACAGCTAATACATTCTGAAACATAATTAATTTAAATGGTAATAGAAATATTCAGATATCTACAAAATAAGTAAAAACAGATTATTGACAAACACACACCAATAAAATACATTATTAAAAAACATTAAAATAAATGTTTATGATTAGTTATCACAGAAACACCCACATGTCCAGTGTGTTCAGGTGTCATGTGACCTCAGTCATGTGACTACAGGTGCACTTGATTCTCTGTCCTGCTGACTGCAGTGCATGATGGGAAATGATTCTGTCTGACCTGATCTGGAGATCAGAGTTAAAACATTTTTTTTGTATTATCTTCTGTCTTCCTGTTGCAAGTTGAACCTTCAAATTAAAGTTTGTCTGTCAAAATAAAAGTCCTGTCCGTCATGTTGAGGCCTCTCAGAGCAGCACGGCGGCTCAGACTTCAAAATAAAGGTCATGTGAGGTGTTTCCTGTCAGATCCCAGGTCAGTTTCACAGGTTGAGAACCAGCGAGTCATAAACCCGCAACAGGTTTGTCATCCACTCATCATGTGACACACACACACACACACACACACACACACACACACACACACACACACACTGGCTACTTTACAATTGTATTTAAGTCCAGTAACTTGAGTAAATGTACTTATATTATTCTTACTTGTAGAAGTTTAATTGTTATGACTTCTGTTTATTATAATTTTTATTTATTTATTTATTTTTATCATTTTCTGCTCTTATTTTTCGTTTGAATTATTTTCATTCATTCACATTTTATTTAAATGCTTTTTGTAATTTATAAAATCAGATTATTTTGACTGAGTTGTTTTAAACAGTTGTATTTCCTTTAGTTATGATGCTCTTGTGATGATGCGTGATGTCATTTTACAGACGCTCAGTTTGGCTCCTCCGGGCCTCCGTACCTGTGGCAGGTGTTACATCTGCTCATGTGACTCCCTCATGCAGGTGGATGATAATCTGTGATGGAGACATGTGGATTACCTTAATCTGTGTTTTGGGTCCGTAGATGGTGGGTGGGGGGAGGGGGGCAGTATTATGGGGTGTTCGGGGGTTTTAAAGGGGTATTACACTAATCACAGTCTAAGTATTCCCATTAGGCTTACAGTGGGGGGGGTGTCCACATCTGTCTGAACCCCGACACTCTGACAGGACGACACGGTGACATCACGAGATTATAATCTGAGTGGTACATGGTTCATTATTAAAGTCACAATTTATTAAAACACCTGGAGCACCTGAAACACCTGGAGCACTTGGAACACCTGGAACACCTGGTTAAAGGACGACGAGCTGACCCGGTCCAGCAGACTGGACTCTGTCAGAAACCGGCTGTGATCACTGAATGTGTGAATATTTGTGATCAGGTTCTGGTGGCCCAGTGAGGACAGTCGGGAGGATCTGGCGGACCTGGTCCAGAATCAGTGAACGGAGACGACCGGTGAGACCTGACGGAGGTCCGACAGGATCCATCAGGGTTAATGAATGTGGATCAGTGTGTCGTCCTGACATGAAGTGGACCTGCTGAATCCTCCTCACACTCACTCAGTGTGCTCGCTGCCAGCTGGTTCTGTTTCATTGTCCTGTCTCCACACACACACACACACACACACACACACAGTGTGATCCCACACACTCCTCTGCAGGCCGGATTAAAGAGGAGGAATAAGACTCTCCTCCTCCTCCCACTCGTCCTCCTCTCATCACGGCTTCCTGCTCAATCTACCTGACAGTCTTTTCACAGGTACAGACTAATCCTCCCCTCAGGCTCGCACTGAGCCGCTCACTCTAATCAAAAGTCAAACCGTTCCTGCTCCTCGTTCAAAGACTCCTCATCGTTCCTCTTCCTCTTTTCACAGCACAAAGAACCTCATCCTCGCTCGGCCGTGATGAAGGTCAGCGCGCGAGCGCGAGGTCCGGCAGCGTCCGGAGGAGTCGTGTAAACCTGGAGGCTTGTTGTCGGATTAACAGTGAGGAGTGTTTCCTGTCAGTCAGGTCGGAGGAGGAACTGGCATCTGAACACAGGCGCTCTTTTATTTTGAAGCTTACAGTTCGCCGGCTTACAGCTGATTTCTCCATGAGCTTCTTTTAGCAGCCACATGTGCTCTATTGATTTCAGATCTCACTGACACTTTTCATACAGCTGATTTTAATTAAACATCTCCAGGTGCTTTTACACTCCACCGCGGCTGCTAACGGCTAACAGCTAACGGTTAATCTGATCCCGCTAACAAGCTGCAGGCTGCTGCATCCTGACTGTCCCGCCGTCGTGGAGCTGCTGCAGCTGCGAGCACAGGAACTGTTAGCAATCAGAGCTACGTGATGTCGATCCTGTAGACGTTAGAAGAGTCACGAGTTCGATTCTGAATCAGTAATCATTCAAAATGAGCTTTCAGTTTCAGCCATCAAATCAAAAGCAGGATGACAGCTGCTAGCTTAGCGTTAGCCTGCCGCTAGCCTGGCGTTAGACTGCAGCTAGCTTAGCGTTAGCCTGTCAGATTCTCTCCTGTGTGATGAACGATCAGCTGACTGTTAGCGAAAGAAACTGACAGAGATCTTTTATTGGTTTGTTTGGGAGGAGGGTTCACTCTGGACATAAAAAAATGGCAATTATTTGTATATTTGTCAGTTAACACAGATTATATCATTTGATATGTAAAATGACTCATTGTGAGTACATTATTATATATATATTAAAATATAAAGTGTATGAAGATGAGACTTATTTCACACATAAGTCTGTCAAATCTTTAGTGTAATATGTCATTATTGTCATAATTCTGTGTAATTACAACAAAAACAAACTAGAGCGTTAATATTTATATCTTCTTCTATGGAAACTGTATTTGTGTTGCATGAGAGTTTCTGTGTTTGTTCCTTCAGTGACCTGAACATGCTGGTTGATGTGTGTGTTGTCTTATTCGTCCTCTCGTGCAGCTTCACCTCAGATACAGTGTGTTCCTCTTCAGTCCCACACTGTCATTGTGTTGAACTATCAGTCCAAACATTCACTTCCTGTCTGTCAGATAGCAGCCTCCACCTCCTCCACCCTGACACTCACTGTACAGTAATCGCTCCACACTCACATCCTCCTGTTTCCTGCTCAGGTATCTCAGCACCACTTCCTCCTCCTCCTCCTCCTCTGGACTCAACAGGGAGGAGGTTGATCTGTTACTGCTGTGTTTACTTAATTAACAAAATGTGAGTACTGCTGTTCCACTCCAACCAATCACAGGGCTCCCTGATCCCAGTGGGTGGAGCTGGCACCTTGTGGTAATTATCACATGTATGTTTTAAGATCCACAGATGCAGCCAGTCGTCCACGCTGAGTCCTGCTGTCAGACGCAGGATGCTGTTTGTCTTTATCAGAGCTCCTGAACGCATCACAACTCCCAGCAGGAACCAGCAGGAGCCAACACGGGTCAAATATAACTGACGGCCTGTCACTGGGAACGCCACAACCAGCGGGCCACATCAGATACCACGACCCGTTTCACCACTCTGACACAAAAATAGTACACACACACACACACACACACACACACACACACACACACACACACACGCCAGACACTGAACCTGCCTCAGATGAAAACTCAGTTGAAGGTTTTTGGTTCAGAAACTTGGATCAGCTTGACGTTGAAGCAGTTTCTATGGCAACATGTTTGAAGCTAAACTGCTCACCAGTTTTCACTCCAAAAGAAAAAAAATGGCCGCTTGGTCAGCGACCCAACACCTCAAACTATCACACCGACACACGAGGCTCGGCCCACATTCAAAATTTGATATCATAATCACAATAATCACGATCATTTTACAGTAAAGACGCCATTTTTCTCTCTGGTAACCTCGGCTTAGCCTAGCTTAGCTGAGAGATGTCGGGAAATGTTAGCTGGTGCTCTCAAATTCTCTGTTTTTCTCTCCTCAGCTTTATCTTTGAAAATCAGGTCCTGTAGAGTAATAATCCATCAGCAGTGGCAGCAGAGGACAGTTTTATGCTAAGCTAACACAGTGTGGGGTGCAGTTAGCTGTCAGGTCTCAACCTCTGCTTGTAAAATGTATTTCTTCCTCATAACGTGAAGAAACGAGCCGTCAGAAGCTGTTAGAGCTTCACACGGAGGATTACTGAGGATCCTGGACTGTTTCAGCGGCTCACAGAGCTGCTAAATGAAAACAGCAGTGTGCAGAGGTTTTACGAGGCAGCGGTTCAGATCTGATCCAGATCTGCTGCCTGTGTGGGACTCAAAGGGTCCACAACTGGATCACAGCTGGAGCTGAAGCTGAGGTGTTACAGCTGATTAAAACTCTCTGTTGTAGGACTGAACGAGCTGCTCAGACCTACTTAAGTGTTTCTTCAGCATGTAAACATAATGCAGCTCAAACGTTTCATCCATCAAACTGACACATTATCTTTATTCACCTGACAAAGAAACAGGAAGTGGCGCCGTGTGGAGCGCTGCAGCGGCGAAGGCTCCACGCAGCTCGTCTTCCTCTGTTAGTGTTACGTGATCTGATGGGAAATGCATAAATCAATTCTGAAGTATCAACACTAATTTAGACACATTTATTTAAGGCTGGACGCCATCAAACATTCATGATCACCAGGAAGTGGCTGCATGCTAACGTTAGCTAACAGGTTAGCGAATATGTAGGCAGTGATGAAACACCAGAGTGTAGTTACATGAGCTGGACTTCATCGCAGCAGCACACTGAGCGCAGCCTCGCAGGAACATCCTGGTTTTTATTCTTATGACCTAATTACCTTAATTCAATTTAACTTAATTTTAAATATTTGACTTTGTTTAAAACACAAGCAGCTGAACGTGAGATGAAATGTGTCTGATGTTGATTCTCATATAGTTTTCAAATGATCCTGAGCAGCTATAGAAGGACCAGCGTGACCCGGTCCTTCAGAACCCACCCGGAGGAAGAACTCTCTCTTCTTGTTCTGAAGCTTCTGCAGGTGACTCAAAGTTTCTTGGAGGTGACTGTGGATCAGACTGCAGTGGAGTCTCAGCAGCGCCTGTCGTCCTTCGGGGGGGTTGTCGGAGGCGTAGGAGGTTCAGGACTCAGATTAAGCTGCTATCAGCGTCTCAGGTGTTCCTCAGACACTCTGAGCCAAAGTGAACCTGATCTGAGAACAGGCAGGTCTGAGTGGGAGGTTCAATCCCTTTACAGCCTCGGAGAAACTCTCAGTGTCACACTTATTGTTTCACAGCTGCAGGAGGAGGACGAGGAGCGAGCGGGGTTCAGGTCTGAGTCAGGCTCAACTGTCACACATGAAATACTTCAGCACAAGCAAATGTTTGTTCCAGTTCAGGATGAATTATGGCCGTTTAACCTGTTTTCATATTCAGTCTGATGACTTCATGATTGAGTTACAGTAATGTGATCGTTATACCTTAAATCACCAATTATCAGATTAACTTTAATGAGCCCAGGAAGGAAACAGGCAGCAGTGTCTCCGCATGTTTGAGACATTAAGCTGCTCAGCGATTACATTCAAGCCATAACTAGAAATAATACTCAATCTTAAAGGAGCAGTTCACCCAAAACGTTAGAAATAGTTGTTATTCATCTCAGGCCTTCGTCACACTGACACACAGGAAGATATTTCTCAGTGAATATTGTGCAGAATGAGTCAGAGACAGAGTTTCACAGAGTTTATAAAGTGTCTCCAACTCATCAACTCACTAAACTGACACATTTGTTAAGGGAGTCTGGGGACTTTCTCCACGGGGACAAAGAAGTCGCCTATATTGTTCCTGTTTAGTGTCTTTGTAACATGTGACATGTTTAGATCAATAACATGTTTCTTCTTTCATAAATGGAGTGTAAATGGTGAAATCAGTGTAAACAGTGTGTTCAAACAGCTGATCAATGTTGGCAGGTAAGACTTTAGCACTTTAGACACAGAAGCAGACAGGCTGGTACAGACATGCTGCCACAAACTGACACTTTTTACAAGGAGACAAACAACTTCAGCTGAAACATTTAATGCTGAATTTACAACAAGGCACCAATGATTCAGAATCTGTTGTGAATATAGTTTCACAATGTTTGTAAAGTTTCACGCTACTCAACAACTTCTAAAATCAGATGATTTGTTCAGGGAGTCTGGTGATGGTGTGGATGAGAGTTGGCCTCATGTTTTACATTTAATGCTGAATTTACAACAAGAACACAATGATTCAGAATCAGAGTTTCACTACATTATAAAGTTTGTTTTTAACTCAACAACTCTTAAAATCAGCACATTTGTTAATGGAGTCTGGTGATGTGGTGGCTGTGTTTTTATTCATTATTAACGAACAGCATCTCATGTGTTTTGGAGCTGTGGTTCTACAGTGGAGACTGAAACACAGACGTGGATCAGCGCCTGTACAGTGAGCTCGCATGTCTCGGTGTCTGAAATGAAGAAGACGAGTCCAGCTGAGCTCTCCGTCGTCCTCAGCAGGTTTCTGTCTCCGTCTGACGTCCAGGCGATTTTTAGCCTCTCAGTGTTTACGCAGGAACCAGAGCGGGTCAGGACGTCCCGACAGCTCCGTGTTCGACCCCCCCAACATGTTGTTTTAGGAGGTTGATTCTCTAATCTGGAGACTCCCTCGGGACTGAAACCCGACTGTGTGAGATGAAGGCCGACACGTACAGTTGAAGGATTTCACAGATATTTGATCTGAACGATAAAAAGCATCAAGTTAAAGAAACTTGTGAAGGCTTTCTCTTGCGTCTCTGCAGCGCCTGTGGTGGTTCTTTCTCTGCATAAAACCCGTCCACCCACATGTTGGTATGAAAACACAGTCTGCAGGAGACAATGAGAACATCCTACGTGGTGTATAAGCCTGTCAGTCGTGTGGACGGATGAAGAATAAGAAAAGAGTGACGAGGCTGAGAACAAACGCAGCGCTCTGTGTGAGGCTGGAGGAAGTTATCAGGAGAGTTTGTTTAGCAGAAGAAGGTCCACTCCTCCCGTTTAAAGGCTGTCAGACCAGCAGGATCTCTGGTTTAATCTGTGTGTAGGAGGAGCCGGTCCGGATGAGTTTTTGTTCCTGTCGACAGCGAGGAGACGTTACAAAACCACAGAGGATTAAAACACAACGCGCAGCTATTAAACAGCTGAAACGTTCGTCAGCATCAGTTTGACCCAGTTTGATCCGTGACAGCAGCCAAAACACCCAGAATTACCTCGAGTGGCACAACAAGACAAACGAAAGTGTGTTTGAGCTCCCGGTCAAAGTGTTTATCCACTGATCAATGAAGAGACGGATTATTCACAGTGCTGAGTCGGTGACGTGGAGGCTGCTCATCTCAGGTCGCAGCTACACGCTAACGTGGAATATTGATAAAGTCAAATCCAACGACAAACACCAACAACAGCAGCAGTTTGCCTGTGTGTGACGTAAATGGAATGCGGCCCACGGATCAGTTGTACCAGGCCCGGTGTGCAGAACAATCACATGCAGAACAATCATTTCAACTGTAACTCAGAGATGAAGGTTAGCATCAGCAGCTAAAGTCCATTTAGTGACCGGTTCTTGGCTGGTTCTGGGTTGGTTCTGGTGCTGGGTCAAAGTCAGTTCAGCCTGTGAACCTTTTTCAGAGCTAGCGTTCTGCTCCGCAGGCGTCAGAGAGTCACATCTTGTAGTTGCTGCGTACGTCTCCAGTTTCCAGCACTGTTAGAACCAACGATGACACCGAGTCAGAACCAAACGTGTTCGAGACTCTTTACGTGTGCAGCTCCGGGCCGCGCTCGTCTACATCGGTCTGCAGCACACACACACACACACAGTGCTGCAGGATTCAGTTTCTTATGAAAACAACATTTTAGACTTCAGTAAAAGACAAACTGAGATAATTTTTTACAGTGTAGCAGATACTGCTGACCCACAATCCCCTGCTGCTGCTGTGTGAAACTGGAGCTGATGACTGTGAGCTGACGTCCTTGAAGCCGTGTTGTGTTTGGAGTGAAGTGTGTTTTTCTGGATTTAGACTCAGTGTGAAGGTTTCTGCTCCGATGATGATGTCACGGCGAGCTGCAGTGTGATTGGGGGGTGTTGATGACGCCGTCTGTGTTATGATAAGTGGTGGGCAGGAGGACCTCGTCTGGTTCTGGTGCCAGCCGGGGTGAGGACTCAGACACATGAGAGGCGGAGCACAGAAGCCTCCATGTGGGAACAGAACCAACAACAACAGAGCAGCGACACACTGAGCCTCGACCCGACAGCCGACCCGCTGCAGGACCCGGTGTTGTGTGTGATGTCATCATCATGTTTCTGTGACGCTCAGCTGGCTCCGCCTTGAGGAGGCTGCAGTCTTGATCAGACCTCAGACCAGCTACACAAGCTAAGCTAACAAACAGGACGACCACACGTCCATCCTCAAACTGAGACACAAACACCACAACACAACGCAGCTCCAGCCTTCCTTATATCAGCAGGACCTAATCACCTGATCAGGAGCACCTGAGTGATGGGAGGAGGAGACAAACACAGGGGGGCGGAGCTCCTCACATATGCTGTAATTCCCCTAAAATGGCTGCTGGAGATTATTCTTCAAACGAGCCTGTTAATCAGTCTGAAGTAAAACCACAGCAGTGTCAGCGTCCGTTCTTTTTGTTAGCTCCTGTCGCATGACGCTGTGTTACGTTACGTTGTGTTACGTTACGTCGTGTTACGTTGGGTTACGTAACGTTGGAAATGCCTCTTTGTACTGTGCTTATTTGTATGAGCACAGCTGAAGTCACTTATTTTTTGTTGACGTTTCTACATTCAGATATCTGTTGGATCGATACATTTAGAGTTATCTGGTACAATCTGATTTAAGAAGTGACAGATTTTGTTGAACAGATTTATGGATATGCAGCGTTTGAAGTCACTGTTTCATCTGTTTCCACAAAAACCAACCAGGACTTTAAAGTCTAGGTGGAGTTCTCGTTTCGCTGATTTTGAAGGAAAATAACATGAAATATATGTTGAACTGTCTGATTTCAGATCAGTCGGTGTGTGTGTGAGTGTGTGTTCACTAACTGAAGGTTCAGAGACGGTTTGAAGTGAGTCGGTGTTGTTGAGCCTGCAGCACGTTCAGCAGGTGGGTCCAACAGCACCATGTGGAGAGCACACACACACACACACACACACACACACACACACACACACTCTACTTGTCGAATAACAATGCTGTAGGACCGGACGGGCCGACCCACATCCATGAAGTCTAATCCTGGTTCACACCGGTACTAGAACTAGATCTGGTCCATAAAACATGACAATTAAAAAAAACATGTTTAAGACAACTTGACAGATCAGATCATCAACACTATTAAAGGCGGAGTGGAGCTACACATGACAGCATCACACACACACACACACACACACACACACACACACACACTCTCTCTCTCTGAGGCTGTGAAGCTGTTTAAACAGGGCGGTGGAGGCAGCAGGTGGTGCAGACGTGTAGCAGCAGCGCTCTTTGGCCTGATCCAGGATCTGCAGGCTGCACTTCAGCACCGTCACATATGGCGCCGCCGCCACCGATCACGCAACCTTTGAAGACTCTGAAATGAAGAGTTGGACTCGACCATCTGTCTGCTGCCGGCGGCCGCCGCTCTGTCAACACACGCCGTGTGTTCCCTTTACTGACTTCACCTGTTTGAAGCCGTTTTCACCTTCAGTTCAGCAGAAAGATGACGGGAAGTTTCACAAGTCAAAGGTCTGTCACAAACAAACCGGTCAGCGGCGTCTCACAGGTGAGGTTTGGTGAAAGAGGAAGTGTTGGTTTGTTACAAAATCCCACACGGTGTCTCAACAGCTGCCAGAGGTTTGATGTAACACCATGAGAATCAGATAAAACACGTCAGAGCTGCTGGTTTGGATCCTGGTCCGTCCGTCTGCTTCAACTTCATTTATTCTATAAAGAAAACTACTGTGTCCACAAGTACAAAGGTTCCACCAGGACAGAGTCAGAACACGGGCTAACAAGAGGACGAGGTTCAGGCGAAGAAACACCGGGAACAAGGAGGTGCTAATGAGACAGGTGAGAGACAGAACAGTGGGAACACAGGTGAGCAGGAAGTGACCAGTGACAGAAAACTACAAAATAAAACAGGAACCCTAACACATCTTTGGCCTCTAACTCAAGAAGTCAAAAGATAAATAAATAAAATATAGTTCTGACATTTGAAATCCAAAATGTCCGAGGTCCACTTCACTGAGACGTCATGATATTCTGCAGAACTTGTTCTGGGTGTGACTGGACGACACAGCTTCCAGTGAACACAGAAACAAAGTGTGAAGTGAGATTCAGACATTAAACGTGTTGCTGATGTTCAAAGTTGAAGAAGCATCAGGTTCAGCAGTCGAGGTCCATCTGTGACATCACATCACACCATCTGTGACCCGTACAAAGTGGTGATGACATCATAGAGACTTGAGAGGAAACCGGATCAGTGTCAGAACAGAACATCAGACGGACAGGGCAGCGTGTGACTCAGTCCGGATCAATCAGTGCGACGGATCAATGGGCTCCATACATGAGTCGACACAGAGACCTTCACACAACGGTCACAGTGACAGGACTCGACACCCACAGGGTCCAAATCACACGGTCCAGGTCTGATCCACACAGTTCTGATCAGGTCCGCTGTTGTGCTCATTGATGGCAGGCAGGATTCAGACCGGAGACTTTGGAAATACATCCATGAAAAACAGCGACTGTAAAATCTCCACTGACACGTGGACGACACGTCAGGCGGTCAGAGGTCAGAGGTCAGGGGTCAGGCTAATGTATGGATCACATGTACAGATGAAGCTAGCACAGGTTAGCTTAGCATAGCTAGCCGGCCGACCGAGGCAGCGACCTTTGAAGGACTGAGAAGCTGCTGCAGCGTCCGTGAGTCCTGGAACACATCAACAACACTGACGTATAATTACGTCCCAACATGTCGGCTGTTGTTAACAAACTGTTATCAGATACAGGCAGCGGTGATTATATGTTACTGAGGTGAAAAAACTTGTGGACGCTTCAGGAATAATTTCAGAGTGAGTCTGGAAACTTCGAGCCTCCGTCACCACCGGACCTTTAATTTAAATCTTTTTATACCGCTGCAGCAGAGACGCTCGCACAGACATGGCTGCATTTCAGGAGGAGAAGAAGAAAAGACAACAGACCATCCAACAGCAGGTTATCCTGCAGCCAGTCTTTTCCCAGCATGCCTCAGTGCTGACCTCAGCCTGCGTCTGAATGTGAGCTTTGTGTTTTATCGGGACAGGAAGTGTGAAGACGACCAGACGCTGTTACATGTTCGACCTCTGGATCTTATCTCAGCTATATGTTATGAACCTCAGTGTCACATATTCTCCTAATGTCCTCACTCCCAACCCTTTCAAAATAAAGCTCTCTGACAAACAGTTCATATCATAACTGTGTGCTGTGAGTAACATTGTTCTGAACCAAAACTGCAGGTTCAGGAGAGAAATGATTCTTATGTTAACGTGTGAGTTTTGTAAATGTTACGAGGCTGATTACAGCCAACATGGCTGCCGACCAGCTGACTGCAGTCAGAGTCAAACCGCTGGATGTTGTTAACGACACGTGGAGACGAAACAGAATAAACTGACCTGTGACGACAGAAATATAAAACTCAACCTGAACAAAAGTTGAGACATAAAAAAACGTTTAGTCAGAAGTTGTAGCAAAATAATTAGGGCAGAACTTCAAAATAAAACAGGAAATGACAACACAAAGTCAAACTCTCTCTGGTTCTGCTGCATCGACTGTCCATGATGAGTCCAACAGTGTTGCAGACCAGTGGACTGCCTGTTAAAGCATGCTGCCTACATTACCCACAATGCAACTGAGCCACTGAATGACATCACTGCAGGCAGTGGAGATTTAATGCTACACACTTTAATGTGGAGAATTGGTGGAATTTAAAGTAAAGCGTGTCTGATCCAGTGTGAGGTCACTTAATGAATCTGGCTCACAGAATGAGATTCAAAAGTTTATCAGCTGTGAATAATTGCAAATAACGGCTGTGGAATCAATGCTAACATTAGCATGCTAGGCTAACTAGCTTCAGTTTCTGAGTGAAATGTGAAAATGTTTCATCCTCCAAGCAAACAGACGCCTTCAGTCATCGACGGCTGATCTCTAACTATATGACGACTCGAGCACACGCTGACAGCTCGTCTCCTAGCAACACCGCCTCTCAGCCGTCAATCATGTGATGTCACGAGGAGACTCTGACAGTTTCATTATAGTGACAGTGTGAATGTTGGACTGCAGAATCTAAACATGTTCAGTCGGAGTCCTGCTGCAGCTCGTCTGTGTTCACTGTGTGTGCAGACGTGCTGATGGAGGCAGAAGAAGAAGAAGCAGAAGCTGGTTTTCTGGAGGAAAACTCTGAAACGATGACACGTGGAATTAACAACTTCCAATGGTGATTGTTAACTGAATGAGTCAGCTGATCGTATCAACACAATAGCTAACAGGACACTTTAATATCAGTTATTCAGATTAAACACACACTGCAGCCCTGCTGTAGAACCTGACGGATCACCAGGGATGTTCATATAACTTCATCTTTGGTATCCGTTCGTGTAATGTTCGGGGCTCAAACTGAAGCTGAAATCATTATTATTATTATTATTATTAAGAAATCTATTCCTCACAATTGAGCTTCATATCAGAGGAGAATATGGAGGAGGAGACTTAATGTTGATCATTTATTTCTGACAGCAGAGAAGCTAACAGGACGTTAGCCTGCTGGAGCTTCAGCTAACATGCTAATGTGACAGCGAGCAGTGAAGAATCAACCTCAGCAACACATCAAGACTCTGCTGCGAGTTTAAGAATCCAAACAAACCGTCTGATGTGTTCGTGTCCTCTCAGTCATGAAACCAAACCTTCAGCCTTCAGTCTGATAAATAGTCTGAGATTTTCTCCCACACACACACTGACTCACAGCAGTGTGTGTGTGTGTGTGTGTGTGTGTGTGTGTGTGTGTGTGTGTGTGTGTGTTAACAGGGGAAATGGTGTGTGTTAAATGGTGTTAAAGGTGAGTGTGTGTACAAGCGTCCTGACAGCTTTATGAGCTGAGGAGAGAAGTGAAGGAAGTGAAGCTGGCTGAGAGCCCAGAGCCTGCAGGTAGCTACGCTAATGCTAACAGTCTGCTAACACACTTCACTCCCAGTGTGTGTGTGTGTGTGTGTGTGTGTGTGTGTGTGTGTGTGTGTGTGTGTGTGTGCATCACCACAGACAGTCACATAAAGATGTTTAACTGTGGTGTTAACAAAGAGGAGCCTTCAGTTATGTTGCTAACATGATATTGGCAGGGCTAGCGATGCATATGTAGCATCACTTAGCTATTTTCAACATGTCACATGTTGGTATGTGTTGGTAAATGGTGGGTAAAGCCACTCACACATCAATGGAGCAGCCATCAGGAGACATTATTGGTTCAGTGTCTGACCCAACGACACATCAAACCAGAGACCTTCTGATTGGTGGACGCCACAGACACGACTGTAGTGTAAATTAAACATGTAGCAGTAAGAAGCTAATGCTACAAACAGACGACGTCACGGTCACATGACTGAAACGTCTCCATCACTAAGAGTCTTACTGCACAGTTACTATCCAGGTTTTCTATAAACTGATCAGTGTACAAGTTGTTTTTAAATGGATTTTATCATTAACTTTATCATAACTAAGAATATTTGTGCTAAGGAGGAGTAACAGGGTACAAACAACATAATCAACATTACTGACCGGATTATAAATAAAATACTGAATGATTGTCAGGAGAAAATAACTAAAGAGGAGGGAACTGAGAGAAAGATTTGAGATGAAGTTTATGTAACATGGGGGGACGGGCTTAAACCGGACCAACCGTCAGGACCAGGACCAGGACCAGGACCAGGAAGAGCGCTGGGCTTTGCAGCTAATTTGACATAGTGGCCAAACGGTGTAATTACAACATGAGCTGATGCACACAGACCTGAAAAAGACTCTTTCCTCTGAAGCTGTAATTCTGTCACCTTTGAGCCAATAACATTTGAAATGATGCTGTTAAACTGCTGTTAGCTGCTGAGAGGACGAGCCGGGTCACTTACAACCTGCAGCAGGAAGAATTTATTGGCTGAGCAGATTCTCTAACATGTAGTCGGGCTCTGCCTCTCACGCTGCGTCCAGACTTCCTTCATTACATCAGAGACCCTGTCACACAACTAGCATAGCATTAGCTGCTGTAAGCTAACTGATTTAACACAGTGGAATGTGAAATGGCCGTCAGGAGGAAAAAGTCAGTAAAACAAGAGAAAAGTGCTCAGACGGAAACTGTTCAGCTGAAGTAACGTTCCGTATCAGAGACGTCTTCACTGTTGTCATCGCTGTGTTCTGTTGCTTCAGAGGGGCATGTTGCTGTTTTCAGACTCAGACTGGAGAAAGTGGCCGTCACACCCTCGCTCAGACTCAATGACACAACCAGAGCTGCTCTGTGGGCCTGTGAAGACCGGCCAAAACCCTCATGAGTCACATCAGGCTCAGAACCAGGACCACATCACTCTCGCAGGCTTCAGACACAGACTGGGAGGGTATTAACTGAAATAAACTCATCATGTAGTATTTTATACATGTCGGTCATTAGGATTTCCCAGCTCGCAGGCGTCGTGATGCCTTCAGGCGTCGTGGTGCCTTCAGGCTCCGACCTTCAGGGCCGCCAGATTCTTCCTCGACTCCACCGTTTAATTGACGATGTTCCAGAGAGAAACCCGTCTGGAGCCTCCGACACAGACGAGTTCAGGATTTATTGTGATTGTTAAGATAAAATACATATATTAAATTATGTTCTCAGAAGACAGCCGGCTGCTGCTGCTGTCAGTCTGTGAGTTATCGTGGCTAAATGTGGTCCATTTAGCAATCAGAACCACCGCGGAAGAATTTGATCAATTTGGTCCGATAACATTTGGAAAGTCAAGAAAAGCTGTGCTATTAAATTACTTTACTCCATGCAGGGCGCTGGCTGGCAGAGGTCTCTGTGAGCAGCACCATGTGGACCAGGAGCGAACCGGGGATCAAGTTCTGGCAGTACGTATGTTAGCTGAGCACCTAGACGAGCAGGTTACTGTCGGACTGCAGCAGAACCTCTAACTGGTGTGTTTGGACCCGACACAGTTAGCCACTGTTAGCGGTTAGCAACAAGTAAAACCGCCTGTTCATCAGGAAGCTGAGTGAATCAGGAGGGTTCAGGCAGAGCAGCCGGAAAACCAGAACATATTGTCTCCATAAAACAAGATCCAGTTCGACCCAATCACTGAGGACGGTTCTGAGTGTGTGTTTTGTTCAGTCAGCAGTGAAATACTGATCCAGCAGCATGTTTCTGCCACACAGACAGAACCAGAGCCGCTGTGACCGAGGACGTGTCTGACACCATCAGAACATCTTTCTCATTTCACTGGACCTCAAACCGGGCCCGACGTTACCAACATGTCCCAGAATCTTTCTGCTCCTCATCTTGTTTTCTGTCCCGCTCTGACACGGAGGAGGAGAACTGGAGGAATCTCTCTCATGATTTGGAAAAAACTCTCTGTGGTTATTTTTTCCTCAGAAATCCCCGTCAGTGACTCACAGAGGATCCGACTGAACCCAGACCGGAGTTCTGCTGCTGGAGGAAGACTCCTCCTCCTCCTCTCCTCTCCTCTCCTCCTCTCCTCCTCTCCTCCTCCTCCTCTCTTCCTCTCCTCCTCCTCTCCTCCTCTCCTCCTCCTCCTCTCCTCTCCTCCTCTCCTCCTCTCCTCCTCCTCCTCCTCTCCTCCTCTCCTCCTCCTCCTCTCTTCCTCTCCTCCTCCTCTCCTCCTCTCCTCCTCCTCCTCCTCTCTTCCTCCTCCTCCTCTCCTCCTCCTCCTCTCCTCCTCTCCTCCTCCTCCTCCGCTCTTCCTCTCCTCCTCCTCTCCTCCTCTCCTCCTCCTCCTCCTCTCCTCCTCCTCCTCTCTTCCTCTCCTCCACCTCTCCTCCTCTCCTCCTCCTCCTCCTCTCCTCCTCCTCCTCTCTTCCTCTCCTCCTCCTCTCCTCCTCCTCCTCCTCTCCTCCTCCTCCTCCTCTTCTCTTCCTCCTCTCCTCCTCCTCCTCCTCTCCTCCTCTCCTCCTCCTCCTCCTCTCCTCCTCCTCCTCTCTTCCTCTCCTCCTCTCCTCCTCCTCCTCCTCTTCCTCTCCTCCTCTCCTCCTCCTCTTCCTCCTCTCCTCCTCCTCCTCCTCCTCTCCTCCTCCTCCTCTCTTCCTCTCCTCCTCCTCCTCCTCTTCCTCTCCTCCTCCTCCTCCTCCTGATCCTCCTCCTCCTCTCCTCCTCCTCCTCCTCCACTGTGAGCTCAGTGCTGGTCTGAGATCAGTAGGAGCTGCAGAGACTCGAACACGACTAAAACAAATCCAAATGTTGGTACAGTAACTTCACGTCCTCACAGCAGAATTATACAGTTAGTTTTTTACTTGTGTCGCTCAGTGAAGACAGCGTCCTTCTTTAATCTGCTGCTTCTGTCGTCCGACACAGAAAACGTTTAACGGTGAAATTAAATTGTCTGAGATGATGAACGTGACTCAGTCTGTCGTGTCGACAGATCTGGAGTCAGTCTCACTCTTCAGTCACTTCTTTAAGATTCACAGAGAACCTGCTGAAGGTTCTGTCCTGACAGCGGTCTGATGAGATGACCCGTGTGGTGCTGTTGGACTCAACAAACAACCAAATGACTCCATGAATGTTGGACTTAGAATAAAGATTATTTTAATATTTGCAGCAGAAAAACATCAACACTTGAAGCTTCAGTCTCATCAAGGAAGGAAGATAAAATAGTTCTGTTAGTTCTGTTAGTTCTGTTTCATGTTTCTACAAAGAGATGTGATCCGGTCCATCCTCACTACGTGTCACTCAGCCAGAGACCACTGTTCAGGACTGAGTCCCAACATCTGTAGAAGTGAAACCTCTGGATGTCTTTACTGAGACGTCGGGACAGAACCAGACACGATGTTCTCCTGAACAACCAGGTGGGTTTTGTGTCCAAACTGAACCAGAACATGAAGGTGTGACCACGTCTGTGTTGTCGAACTGGAGCAGCTGATTCGTCGTTTTAACCGAGACGTTTTTCCTGCTGTTCAGCAGAAAGAAGTCGTGTGACGTCCTCTCCGTGTCCTCTGTGACCTCTGACCTCCACCCGCTCCACAACACTCAGGTCCGGCGGTCCAGGGTCCGTCCTCTGACTGACTGGATCCTCATTGTGTGCGACAGGTTACTGAGCGTGCTCAGTCCGCCCCCCCCCCCTCCCCCCTCTCGCTCACTGGGGGCTAACACTCGCTCATCAGAGGAATTCTGGGGGAATTTATGCACCGTCTCCCGGCTAATTGAATTAGCTGCATCGTGTCGACAGTGTGTCCATTGTGGAAGCTGCACAATGTTGGGCTTCATGCGTCCAGAGCTCAGGGAGGAATTCTGTGCCATTTAGACCCCCCGCCCCCCCGACCAACAACGGCATCCCAACCACTGGCTCTTTATTTTGTTCCAGTCAGTGATCCGCCTCGGGCTCCATCACTGGACTTGGACGATCATTAACCAGCCAAGGGAGGGGGCACCCAGCACCACAGGACCGGACCGGGGGCGAGTCACCTACAGGGCACGGAGGGTGGAGGAGGTGGTGGAGGAGGAGCAGGGAGCTGTTACTATGCTACATCTCATATACGAGTGCTCATGAACATGTGTGAACTGATATATGAGCAGAGAGCAACACGCCTCAGTGACGGAACATTAAATATGTAACACACACATTTGGCCTCACACAGATTCAGATGTGATGACTGTGTATCACATCTGTACCGCGTGTCCAAAGTCTGACTCTTCTTCATCATGACGCGGTCTCTTCACGTCCACGTCACCGTCAGGAAAGAGGCGGAGCTTCAGCCAGGTGAGAAGCCAGTGACCACCGTTAGAGGCTGTGCTCTGACTTCTGTTCATGAGAAACCAGCAACAAGACATGGAGTCATTCTGCATGAGGAAGTGGTTTCTGTGACTAAACCATACAAACAAAACGTATTACCTATAAATCTGTTTGTTTTTGTTGTGGTGACGTCAGCTAGGCTACGCTACGCTAGGCTAGGCTAGGCTACGTGTCCTGGAGCTCACAGCTGACGGCAGACGTTGTGTTTTGTGGCTCAGTCGTTTGTTTTACTGGGATACTGTGAGAAAATGTTTTCACACGGTCGTCACAGATGTTACACAACAGTCTGACCTTTAGTTTTTATAAACGTCTCAAAATACCTCAGCGAGTGACGAGCTCGCCTTTCATGTGACGGAGACTCACAGCCTCCATGTTGAGCTCTGATGGTTCAGATGTGAAACATGTGGAGCTTCTGTCTCAACACACCTTTATTAACGATCGTGTCCTGATACAGGGAGAATAAATCTGCAGCACAACACCAACAACAGATCTTTGTGCTGTAACCTTTCCCTCCCCGGGGCTTCGTGCGATTCACCAAAACCACTAATTAGCATGACTTCTGATAGTGGCAGCAAATAACACTGCAGCCATAATGGAGCAGTCACAGGATCACTCATATGACATCGGACTTTATTTGAAATTACACTTCATGGCAGTAAAAGGAGCAGCTTTTAAATGTCGTGCGACAAAATGATGAAGAGGGTTAAAATCCCCGAACACTCGTCAGTGAGTCACAAGGTCATGACAAAGTGTACAAGTTGTACTCGTGTGTGACATCATCATCTCCCAAAGACCAGAAAATATATACAACAAGAAAACACTCAAGCGTTTCTACCACAGATCAGATATTTAATGCTGAACATTTCTGGATTTTTATTTGGTGTTTTGTGAATATTTGTGGTCCTGAGACTCGTTTCATTTGACCCGTATTTTAATATCTGTAACTCGTGCTGCGTTCAGCTCCTGCTCAGTAACAGCTGGTCGTCTGTGTGAAACAGAAACAATCATTAACGAGCTGTTTAACGACTCGCTGCGATCATCCTGATAACCAAAGACGTCACTGAGCCGACTGGAATCACTTCAACATCGTGTTTTTTATTTTTACTGCATCACAGAGAGGACACAACAAACAATCAATTAAATCATCTTTAATTATTCTTCCTGGACAATGAAAGGATTAAATAAATAGATGTTTGATTTGACTTGTGTTTTGTGGCGATGTAACGTTCAGAGTCGAACCTTCAGAGACGACGTCAGCTCAGAAAACATCAGGACACAAAAACAGGCGCGAGGAAGCTTCTTACATCATGTGAGAATATCTATGATGGAAAATTCACCACAATTAACTTGTTGTGTTTGATTTTTTATTGTAATTAGTGATGAAATCTTGTGTCACACGGTCAGCTGTTTACCTGCCTGATGATCCGATCCAGGCGGTGCTGGAGCGCTCCATCAGAACCCAGAATCAACACTCACACACACCAAGCATCCAGTCTGCTGTGTCTGCTACTGTGGATCACAGTCAGTTTTATCTCTATTACTTTTAATACTTTCTTCTTATTATTATTAATAATGATATTATGTTAATATCAGGTATATTTTTCCTTGGTTGCAGAATCGGTTCCTCGGGTGTGAGCGGTGCTGAGGTGTCGCCCCGCTCCGTCAGCTCCTGCGTGGTGCTGATGTTCTGGGTGTATTCACATGAACTCGTGTCGGACATGTTGGTGTTATTCTGGTTCCGGCAGCTGGACCTGTCCACAGCACATCCAGAATCTGAGCCTCAGTCGGGTTTCTACTCGGCAGTTTGTGCCTCTTCCTGTTTACGTTCTGCTCCGCGGCTGCCGAGTCGACAGTTTGCAGTCGAGATGCCGTTGAGAAGAGAAGCTGACACTTCTGGTCCGACGGAGCATCGAACCAACTTTTAAACATTATCGTACATTTTCATCAACAGTAAAATATGAGCCAACATCACAAAGCCGACATTTTCAGGGCGACGGCTGACGGGATGAAAGGAGGCTGTGTTCTACGGTCAAAGACGTCCTTATACTTAGAATAAACTTAATTTAACGCATCCATATTTTGAGGTAATAAACCCGTCAGGGCTCGTTAAGCAGACCATCAACCGCTGCGTGGAAACATGAACATCAGTACAGAGTTAATTCTCCTCAGCCAGATTAACAGCATGAAGGAATACTGGGTTTGTTGGAGCAGGAAGACACCAGAACATGTTGTGATTTCTCCCATGATGACTGCGTCCTCAGGAAACAGCAGGGGATCAGGTCGCAGCCCTGCGGAGCTCCGGATCAGACGTCAGGTGCAACCCGACGTCACCGTGATGCACCAATGACACCAGCTCAACTCTCAAGAAACATCCCAACAGTTTCTAGGCAGCATGAACGATCTCTCACATAAACAGACGTGAGAAAAGACAAAACCACCATAAAACTATAATAACCATAAAACTCACAGCGTTCATTACCTCCATGTTTTTACTCTTTCCTTGTGTTTCCTTCGTGCGTGTGCTCTCGTCATCGTCGCCACCTCGACACAGCTCGTTAATAACCGTAAGATCCAAACCTCCGACACGTCAGCCAGGATGATGAGCAGTGATGCACCTACGAGATTCTACATATCGTATCAAGTGCAGATTTGACTTGGCAAGTTTTTTTTCTAAATGTAAAGCTGTGTTGGTTGTTTAACGTTGCCTGACGTAACGTAGCAGGTCGTACACGCAGAAGTCTGACTACCTGGTAAGTCACGGAAACACGTCTCAGCACAGCAGCGCTCTGATTGATCAGAAACATTGTAAAAGTAGTGAGCTAGTCATCTGACCGACAGGCCTGATGGATACATGAGTTCAGACTTCTTTCAAAGCGACATTATGATGCTGTTTATTGAGTCAGATGACAGAAATCTCTTTGTCTTTATGATATTTTATTGTCACTTTAAATGTGAAGATGAAGCTGTTTGAAACATCTTCGTTCAGACCACATGACATAAACCAGGACGACATCATCAACGTGTCGTAGAGACATTTTATCAAACTTGAGACGCTGCGCTACGTTCCATCAGACATGGTCGGTTCTGATGACAGGTTCACGGGCAGCACCACGATGATACCAGGGAGTTTTACTTGTTGCCAAAGTAAGCTAGCCGCTAACTGCTGCTAACTGTGGCTCTGAATATGAAGCAGAGCTACAGGATACAAACGGAGGAAAGAAAACTGAAGTAAAACCAGCAGAGAGCTGAAACTCTGAGAGTTTGATGGATGTACAAACGGTTCTGTGATGTGAAACAAACTCGTTAACTTGTTGGAACCCGACCTGTTCCCCTCGCAGGTCGTCACATGACTGTTGTAAATGTAGGCTCATGGATTCAGTTTGAGAGTATCTGTGTTCAGACTCGATCTATAAATATGACGGCGCTCCGTCTCTTGAAGAGGCCTTTTGTGGACGCAGCTTCATCATAAATTCCTCCACGCTGCTCCACATTGTTCCAGGCTGCTCGTACAGTGGGCGCTTTATGACTTCTCCTCACATCGGTCCTGCAGGAAACTTTGTTTACGGATTCACAAAATCCAAGTGGATATGCTAATGGAGCGGAGTACTACTGAGACCCCCCGGCCATCTCTGAGCAGGGCGAAGCACCAACAGACGGCTCTTTTGTCTGGTCCAGGACCGGGACTGTGCCTGGCCTCAGGGATCTGTTATTCAGATGGCGTCTGGTCTTTAGTGACCGAACATGACAGACACGCATAGCTCTGCTAATTCTGGAGCGCCTCTGGTCAGAAAGAATGAATAAAGTGATAAATAATGAATAGAACAGAGGACGGGCTCTTCGTGGTGACGAGGTTAACCTCTGATCATCTCGTTTGACCTCCGGACTCAGACAGGAATCTGACCTGTGAAGTCCTCACACACTGCGCACATTCATGTTCACAGATATCCTTATTGAACAGTCGTTTCTAACCAGGTGGCTTCAGCTCAGCCACCAGAACAACCAGAACCACCAGAACTCTGTCATACATGCGGACGACGCAAAGAAACGCGAGGTCACAAACAAACCAACAGAAACAGAAACTGGATGTGACGAAGACTTTAAAGGTTTCACTAAAACTCCAGAGACGCGTCGCTGCACAAGGACGGGATGATGTCCAACAGCAGGACGGGTCTGCGACATCTCATCAGCATCAGTGAGCCAATCAGCACGCAGCATGCTGGACTCATCATCACTTCATGTTGTGATGTTTATTAGTTCTGTTGGTATTCTTCATCTCAGAACTGATTCACACCGCAGGTACAACAAGCACAGTTACTGTATGTTAGAATGTTTATCTATTTTTTTTATCATTTCTTATTGTAATTGTTATTTGGTTCTTTCCACTATCTCTTTGTTATCATTGAGTATTTTGTTCTTATTTCCCTGTTCTGCCGTGTTACCTGTCAGTTTCTCCAAGTGGGATCAATAAAGAAACATCTGGTGTTCGATCGAACACTTCTGGTGACCGTCAGTCTCAAAGCACCAAGGAAACACTGAACGATGTTCAGGGAGAACCAGCCGTCTGACACCAGGTCCGGTACCATCAGCAGTGACGGAGGCGGTCAGATGTCCACGTACGTACTGTGGTCACGGAGATTTACCACCACTTACTTACTATGATCTCTTATTAACATTTTCACAAGCTGTAACTAGCAGGAAGTGTCAGAATGTTGTTCTCTCTTCCTGTAGCTGCTAACCGTTAGCATCCTCAGAGAAAATGTGACGCTGATAAAAACTACGATGAATAAATTCAACCTGTGTTGTTGTTTGGGGATCGTTGGACTGGACGTCACCTCGTCGTGTGTCTGTGTCGGAGCGTCGCTGCTGTTTGTTGTTGGTTGGGCTCCTCGCAGTGTTTCCTGCCGGCCCGATGCTTCGGTTCTGTGTGACCCACTCGACCTTTGACTCGTCTGAGTCTGTGGGAACTTTTATCATGTGAAGGTTGAGAGGAGGGAGGGCAGCGTCAGGACCGAGGACAGGAAGTGGCCTGAAGGAGACACCGAGGGTGGCTGTTGTTGAGCTCTCAGCCTCGGGCTCTCACTTGAACCCTGCAGGACTCTCATTGATCGACTGATTGACTGATTGATCTGTGCTGCTCTTTAAGGACTGAACTCTCCCCTGTGATGTCACCTGACCCTGTGATGTCACCTGACCCTGTGATGTCACCTGACCCTGTGATGTCACCTGCAGGTCAGGACGTGTTAATCAGTCGCGGCTCGTTGCAGCGAACACAAAGATTCAACACACACGACATGGAACTCGTTAACACACACACACACTAATATAAAGAGACACACATAACAGACAAACACAACATCAAAGTCTTCAGCCTGCAGTCAGTCACTTCCTGTTGATTCTGACGTTAATCAGGTAGGAAAACCCCGGTTCTGATCCAGAGTTTTTCCCCTGGCAGCGACAGGAACAACACAATCATGTGAGGTTTATTTCTGGATTGTTTCAGATGCTGATCAAACATTAAACACGTCTTTGCTTCAATTAACTTCAATTAACTTCAATTAACTTTGATTAAAACGAGTCAACAAGGCGCCTGTAATTTGATTATGTAAAAAAAGGGGAATTCTGCTTTTTCAAAGGAAAATTAATAGTAAGATGTGAAGTTGTGTTGGTGAAGTAAGATCTGTCTTCAACAAGACTTCTGAAGGTCTCGTCCACGGTTTCAACTGCTCAGAGAAGAATCTGGACCTTCAGGACCTGAGCTGTCTGACACCTTCTGAACACAATGTTTCTGCTGGACCAGACAGAACCTACAGAACCTACAGAACCTGATCGTGTTCGTTGCTGAAACATGAAAAATGTTTCAGCTCTTTTCAGCTGGTCAGAGTTTCACTGTGTTTGTAGAGCAAAGTGAATGAAGATGAATTTTCATGCGACTCCTTCAGATGAGATCACATTTTGATGTGTCACACAGTGTTGGACTCACACTGGTCCTGGTCCTGGTCCTGGTCCTGGTCTGGACTCGGTTCAGGTGGTCTTGAAGTTCAGGCTGTGTGACCAGTTATATACGCTGTTATTTGTCAGTTTTAAGTGTTTGTCGTTATTGTTTCTGTCTTTGTTGTCGAGTCAGTACAAGATGTTTTATTGTAAATCTGCCTGGAGCTGCGACTTCAACTCATCTCATATGTTTCCTACTCTGTTAATTTAAATGTAGAACAGATAAAGTTCTGCCAGAAGAGATCGACTTGGTTTTGTCTGAATTGAATCTGTAAATCGATGAGGTCATCCAGGTGTGAGCGTGACAGGAAGTGGTCGTGGCGTCTCACCTGACCCTCACAGGACACTTGAGGTCTGTCCAGTGGAAACCCCCGCCTGTGACCACCGAGGAGGAAGAGGAGGAACGCCGCGGTGGAGCCGATCATATCAATTTAATAAGCTCTTGTTAGCATTGATTTAATCATGGACACAAGCTGCTGCTGCTGCTGCTGCTGCTGTGCTCCATATTTTCTGAGATAATCAGATTGAGACGAGCTGCTGCAGCGACGATCCTCTGCACCAATCAGGCAACAGCTGCTTTACTCCCAACACGGACCAGACGGGACAGACCCACCAGAACACCTGTGAGTCCACCTGATGCACAGAACACAGACAGGTACAGGGACATGACAGGGACATTGTGTCCTGGACATGAAGATGCAGATCGATGAGTCTGGTCTGATCCACTTTAAAGATGTCTGCTCTCCAGAAGACTCATTCAGAAACAAACTTTGTGTTTAAGAAATAAACAGGATGTTTCTGTTCTGGAAGTTATTTAAGAAGAAGAAGAAGAATAAGAAGCGTTTCTGCGCTCTGATTGGTCCACACTGAGCAGAAGTGACGAGCGTTGATGAGTCTCTGTTAAATCCTTCAGACGATGCTGCTTCCTCTTGTGATGTCTCAGTGCGACAGCAGCAGAATCGGTCCGATCTGTTCTACCTGCTGCGTGTCCTCTCTCTGCGCCCTGATGCATGATGGGAGCAGGCAGCCGGCGTCTCGCTGTCTGTCCATGACCTGTTTTATTATTCCATTTCCTCCTTTTCTCTGTTTCCTCCTCTTTCTGCCTCCATCCGTCTCCATGTGACGCAGCAGTCTGCCTCCACCTCACAGTCGGCAGACAGTCGGACATTAAACACGAACATCAACTTTACTTCTTATTAATGATAAAATAAATACTTATGTTTGTGTTTCCAACTAAAAACACTGAAGCTGAGTTTGTGCAGCTGAAGCACTGATTTGATCTGCGTCACCGTTCAGAGATCAGGTCCTGATTACAGTTCATAATAAAACATATAAACCTCACCTGGCTAACACCTCGTTAGCATTAGCCTGATTACAGAACACTCTTACTTCAGGTGAGTTTCAGGTGTTTCTTCTTCACGTGTTTCCTTCTTTTTGGTGATTTGCAGGTTTGACTTGTTTCTGAACAAATGATTTAAACTTTTGTGTCTCAGGTTTTATCAGAGTTTGTATGTTGTAAGTTTTCTAAATTAGAGTCAAACGTTGTGGTTTGTTTGTATCTTCTCATCTGCAGTGTGCTCGGGCTGATTTTACCTCTGAGGATGAAGAACTTTGACAAATGTTTGACTCAACCATCAGGGACTGTTTTGTAGATTTTTGATGTTTTTTGTAGATTTTCATGGACATGATATCTCTAATTTAACAATGAATCACCGTCGACTCTCAAACATTCAGAAATATGCTGCTTTATGTACGACATCGACTACTGAGCTTTGTTAACCTCGACCAATCACAGCCTGTGTTACTGCCACACACAGCTCTGAGACAGGAAGTCAACGACAGTAGGAGAAGAAGAAGAGAAGTAGAGCTGGAGAGGAGGAGGAGGAGGAGGAGGAGGAGGAGGAGCATGATAAAGAGAGGAGGAGGTGCTGCAGCTCTCAGTGTGATGTGCTTTAAATCAGATAAACATGAGAGCAGATGTTGTAAATGTTTGATGGCAGCAGAGACACAAACTGTCAGGATGAGTTCTCTCAAACTGCAAACACAAACTCACTCAACCTGACAGCTTCAGGGGGCGGGGCCTGAGGCTGGAGGAGGGGCCACAAACTGAGACTGGAGGCAGGACTTGAAACTTAGACTTGAGGAGTGGCCTACAGCTGATGCTGGAGGCGTGGCCTGATGCTGGGGGCGGGGTCTATCATCAACAGATTCAAGTTTTGGGTTCAGGACTATACTATACTATACATTGCTGTACATTATGAGTGAAAACACAACTGAGAAGACCAACAGAATCAGAAACATCCGGCCAGTCGACGCCTGCTGACAGCTGACCAATCAGAGGAGAGAGTTCATTAACATCATCATGTCAGTCTCAGTCCAACAGTTTGTGATTTAATTTATGAAAGGACAGAACTTCTAATCTGTTTCTGGTGATAAAACTGGTTTGAAAGTGTTTCAGGTGAATGTGAGATAAAGTTTGTCCTGTCAACATAAGAGCATGTCTTTACAAAATAAGAGCGTGACTGTCAGCTGTGTCTTTGTGTTTCCTCTGTGGATCGCGGCTGTGTGAGCGTCTGGCAGCACCTGAGCGAGTGGCTCTAAATGAACGGAAACCTTGTAAAATTAACTTCATTACAGGCTTTTCAAATAAAAGCCGGCCCCAGCAGGCAGCGCCTCCCTCCTCATCATTCTCAAATTAAAAGCAGCAGAACGAGATGAAACGCTGCCGTCAGACGCGTTCGGCCTGTTTCTGCTCCGAGATCAACTCAGATTTATTCTGCGGAGCCTCGGAGGAGATAAAATATGTTGAGCAAACAATTCTGCAGCGACGCATTAACCCTGATTACAGACACACAATACCTGAACTAACTCCATATACAGGAGTGTGTGTGTGTGTGTGCACAGTGAGGACATGTGAGTGAAGTCAAAATGGATCGTATGAGTTTGAATCGCGTTTGTCTCCTACAGGTGTTTGTCTGATACATTCTGTCCTGGTATTCATGTCACCACGCTGGATGTTTGAGAAGATGGACGCCTGCAGACGCCTGCAGACTGCAGTGCTGCCGGGCCTCCAGCTCACAGAGAACATGGTAGATGTACCTGAAGGTTCAGTAGTCGAGTCGTCTGCTACGTCTGGTCCAAGTGTTGAGGAGGAGTTCAGGAGTGAAGCTGCTGGGAGGTCTGGTGGTGAACAGACTGTCATGTTAGGATACAAAATACTTCCTGCCGTCCTCCGGCTGCTCTGCCTCGACTCTGGACAGGTAGCTGTACTTGTTGCTAAAGTAAGAGCTACCTGCTGTGATCCACTGCTCCTCCGACCAGCACCAGCTCTGTTTTCGTTGAGCCCAGTGAGGAGCCAGTCAGCCTTCGCTCCGAGCGCTCCACCTCTCCACTCTCCACAAACGCTGGGTGACGTTACTGTGGCTCTGTCTCTTCCTCCTGGTGATATGAAGATATTCACCGTACGTCGTCTCTGTGGATCGTGTCATCAGCCACGTCCTCGTCCTCTGTGGTGTTCAGGTAAAAACAACGGAACGTACTGCAGCAGACTCCCTCTCTAACGTCCTGCGTCTGCAGGACACATGTGACTACGTGAATGTTAATTAACAGCTTGTCTGGAGCTTTAGTATACTGTAGATTTATAGCTCACTGAAAATTAGTTAGTAATATAGTTAATAACAATGAAATGATTCTGAAGAATTCTTCTCCTTCTCCTTCTTCCTGATCAGAACCTGGATGTGAAGTTTTTTGAGGAGGATGTTTTCTGTGGAAGAAATGACAGAAAAGTGTAAATCTGTGAGACATGATGTGACCAGTTTGATTCAGGACTCTTCTCCTTCTTCTCCTTCTCCTTCTTCCTGATCAGAACCTGGATGTGGATCATGAAGTTCTGAGTGAAAGCCGTCAGCTGGCAGCGTGTCAGCAGCTCCTGGCTCGTCTCTGGCTGCCATCAACAACAATTATCATCAGCCTCTTTAACGGACAGCTAATTACGCTCCAGCAGCAGCCGTTTATCTGCTGCTTACATTACATCCTGACTGTGTGTCCCGATCGCTGCGTGGGTTTGAACCCGGGCCAGAGGAACTTGGCAGCCGCGGCTCGATGGTTATTAATATTCCTAAAGGCCTGAGAAAATAAACTTCCTGTCAGGGAGGGTTGCCATGGCGTCTCAGAGTTGACACAGCAGTCCGACTGTAGCCGTCATTGTTTCTAATCAGAGGCCCAACCGCTCATTATATTTCAATTTATGGTTTTTCTTTTCATAGATCTTTGTGTCGGTCTGAGAAACAATCTGTGAGACAGGAAGTGTCCCGCTGAGGGAAACAACAACATGTTTGTGTCTCCGAAGACGTTTCTCACCCGCAGAAGAGAAACTCTGCTGAGCTTTAATGAGCCAAAATCACTTAACTGATGCTTTTATCTCACACTTTATTCTGAAGGACTGGAGCTCCACAGGGACCAGCTCCACTCCCTCCATCACACATGTAGATTCAATACCAGCACTTTTATTTGTGATGAATCAACACGTGTAGTTTTAAGTTTTGTTCATTCGTTCACATCCTCAACAGAGATGATTGATGTGTCAGATCCAGCCTGTTCTTTGGACAGAACTGCGACTGTGTCACAATGTTAACCACGGATTTAAAATTGTCCACATGATGACAAAGGTCTCCTGATTTGTCTTCTTCTACACACCCGAAAACTCATTAAAAGTGAAATGTTGGTCTGCAAGCTTTATTTTGAAAGTCCAACTGGACACATCACATATTAATAGAAGAGAAACTCTCTGTCGTCACCTGACTGTGTGTTTGTTGAAGCAGGAATTCATGTTTTATCAAAACTTTTATTAAGAACAACTTCCTGACAAGTTCTGAGTGGAGCTGATGTTTCTGTGGATCCACATGAACGTGAAGTCAGAGGTTACACAGACGTTTGTTCTGAGACGGAGCAGCTGGCGAGGAGGAACCAGATGATGACGGACACATTTCTGTGGCAGCTGTTGGTTCTGTACTTGTGTGTTTGCTCCTCAGCGGTTCTGTTTGCGGAGGAATCTGAGTTTTATTAAAAGCTGAAGACCAAATCTGTTCACCGAGGAGAGAAGAACCTTGTCAATATCAACTGATTACATAACCTATTGTCACTTCAACTCCTTTCAGTGCTGTATCCTCATAAACACACTTACACAACATGTCACTTCAGTTCTATTTACCACTTCTTCTTCCTTCAGCACTTCTTTCATTTCCACTGTAACTTCAACATATTTCAAGATTTTATGTCTTAACTATCACTTCAACATCTTCCAGAACGTACACTGTAAATACTGCAAGAAGTTGAAGTGGCAGTTAAAATAAAACGTCACTTCAGCTCCTTTCTGTACTTCACTCTAAAGTTCTGTAACTTCAGTTTCAAATTAATTTTCTTTCTATAATTAAAATTTGAAAACTTTACCTCACTTCACCTTCCTTCATTCTGACAGGGAGTTCTTTGAGTTAATGGGCTCAGAACGTCGCTTCATCTGCATTCAGGGTTTCAACTTCAGGTAAATTGTTATTTCCTTATGTATATATTATATACATTTTGAGCTCAAACAGTTCAATGTTCAACTTATTACAAAACTGAAACTGAAACTGAAACTTCGTACAGAAACACTGCAAGAAGTTGAAGTGGCCAAACAGTCAAAACAGTAAGACACGCTAATTTTTGCTCTGATGTCTCCAACACTCTTTAATTAATGAAGGTTAACTGACACTTTAACTCCATTCATTGCTTTCCCTTTACAGTTACACTTCATCCAACACTTCGACTGAACCCCCAAACTGTTCAGCACTTCAGCTGCTTTCATTAATTGAACTACAACTGACTCTTCACATCCTTTGAGTGCTTTCACTCCAGCTCATACCAGCAACAAATGTACTCAATGCTTCACACAAACTGACACTTCAATCCTCTTTACCACTTCATTCTTTCAGTCCTTTAACCTTAGTTTTCTCTTCATTTTCTTTCTATATTCAATATCACATCAGCTGGTTCTTGTACTTTACCTGTCACCCAACACTCCCACAGAACACTCAAACTGTTCTACTCTTCCACTGCTTTCATTAATTGAGCTACAGCTGATGCTTCACATCCTTTCAGCACTTTCACTGTATTCAGTAGTGATAGAGCTTACACACCTCCTCAGCGTTGATACAGAACCTGACACTTCGGCACTTCATAAGATCAGGTCCTTTCTTCACTTCTCTTTAAACTGACGCTTCAACGTCTTTCAGTTTCAGGTAAAATGTGATTTGCTTTTATATTTGAAACTTAACAGAAGAAATGTGCGCAGTGTTTAAAATGCATGAATCTTTCTGTAGTGTTCTTCAGAACCACAGAACCTCTGTCCTCCAGATGTTTCTGTGAGCCATTTTGTCGATGAGAGAAACTTGTGAAGAGAGTTCTGTGTGAAACTGGACCGAGTCGTGTGTGTTTGTATTGTCCTTGGTGTCGACCCGACGGACTTCAGAGCCAAGAGACACATGGAACAGACAGATGAGTGTAAATCCAGAGCGTCTCTCTGTTGTTGTTGTCAGAGCAGCTGTGGCGTTAACGTCTCTGAGGGAGTTCAGAACCACACAGACTGAGGTTCTGATGGACCACCGAGAGCAGTCGATGGATTTGTGTTCAGAAGCAGGTCGGCGGATTCTTCTCATCTCGTTTATCAACCACACTTCAGCTTCTTTCAACTGTTTCACTTCAGCTTCAACTCAGATAAGCTCCCAACGTTCATCTGAAACCTTCAGCTGACAAACCTTCACTTCAAATCCTTTCACCGTCAACACTTCGCCTCATCTCACAAACGGTTCATAGTTCATAGCAGATGTACATTAGCTGCTAGCTAACTCTGGTGTGATTACTTTTAATTGTTTACTGTCGCTGTAAATATAAGAAATAAGATTAAAAAAATAAGAATATGAAGTGTGATGTGTAAAGTGACATCTGAGCAGCTGAAATTTTTTCAGTTTGGCTTTTTTTTATGATACCTTTATTTATGAAAATGTACAAATTAAAGCTCATGTTTCAAATGTTTCTCCTGAAAGGCAGAAGAGAGTTCTATAGTAAAGAGGCCTAAAACCCAGACACCAGTTAGCATGTTAGCATGTTAGCATGAACGTCAGGTCCCCTCATCTCAGAGTCAAAGTGTGTTGAAGGTGTTTTCGGTTAAATGTGTGTAATAAGGTGTGTGGTTACATTTTATTCTCCAGCACAAAATCATCATTAAATGTCTTACGTACAGATGTCTAGTAGACATGAAGTAGTTTGCTGAGCCGTCGACTTTCTCATTAGTGGTCGACAGATTAACATCAAACCTCCAGATGAAGTTGAGAATCCCTGACAGACACTCAGCAGTCGTCACAGTTAATGTGTTGAGATACACAAAACAAAAGTGATATTTCCTGTTTCTGTTTTAATGAAACGACACTCTGCATCTGTCTGATTAATCTACAGAACCTCTGACCCGTCACGATCAGGTCTGAACTCTAACTGACCAGAATTAATTTGAGGAGGAATAAAGTGAAAAGTGCAGCGCTGCATCGGTCCGACATGTGACCTCTGAGACCGAGTTAAGAACAACAAACATT
Organism: Acanthopagrus latus; assembly: GCF_904848185.1. Lineage (NCBI taxonomy): Eukaryota > Metazoa > Chordata > Actinopteri > Spariformes > Sparidae > Acanthopagrus > Acanthopagrus latus. The sequence continues at coordinate 29,639,451 of NC_051047.1, read as the reverse complement.
CAT
>NC_051047.1:29616948-29631948 GCF_904848185.1 Acanthopagrus latus | reverse complement strand
CGTTAGCGTCTCCGGACAGTTAGCGACATGTTTAGCTCAGCGTAACAAGCGATCTAACATTAACCTGCTTCATTAGATGGCAGGTGGCTGAATATGTTGAGAAGATGAACTCTGATGACCTCACCTGTGCACCTGTGCACCTGTGAAGTGGTCAGGTTAGCTAATAGTTCACGTTCTGCTGGCTGAGTGCTGGTGTGCTGGTGTTACAGGGCTGCACAGTTGTAACGTGTGCATGAGACCACATGATGTTATCAACATGCCGAGGGTCAGAACAAAGCTCAGCGCTGAACTCAGAGCTGCTGTCGTCAACAGGAACATGTTCTGAGGACGATGGCGGCTGCTGGATTAGCCGTGCCGCTGATGAACTGTCGGTTTGTGTCATTGCTGGTGTAAAGTTGTGGCTGCTGCGAGTCGCCGGATGTGTGTGAGCTCCCTCCACATGTCGGACAGATTAACACGATGTGGGTTTTAGGTGAACCTCCTGCAGAGTTTGTTCTTAGTTTGCTGGGCAGCTGCTCTTCTTGTCTCCTGCAGATTATCAGGACGTCCAGGTGGTGTCCTGCTCTCAATCCGTCCTCAAACAGCTTTCCAGCTGCCGCAGGAGAAAACATCTGTCCACTGATTGCTTTTTTGTAAGACTGATTAACAGCAGAAAGCCTCTGCTGCCAATCCTCCACCTTGTCTGAGTACTTTGTGTAACGTCTGCAGATCAAAGTAAATCCTCAATCCACTGCGCTCAGATCAGCTGTGCTGAGGTGGAGCTCTGCTGACAGACCTGCTGCACTGACACGGAGGCAGCTGTGAGAGAAACGATCGTCTGTGGACGGAAACGTACGAGAATGTAAAACATATATAAGATGATGAAACAGATGGAGAGCTCAGAACTCGTGCAGCTCTCTGAGCTCACGCTGGTTCAGATGTGCTCTTCTGCCCGACGACAGCTGACAGGTGAGCTCGTCCACCTGCTGAGGAACATCAGGGTCAGTGCACAGGTGAGTGGGACCGCTCCCAGGGGAAGGCAGTTCTTCACCTGACATGGAATGACATGTTTGGATGGAGTTGTTGTGCTGCAGACGGAGGTGAAGGACTCAGATATCTGAGCCGTCAATCAAATGCAGCTTTTCTGGACCGGCGCCTCCACTCCAGTTCTGGACCGCTGGTTCCTGTGGTTGGTTCTGACTGGCATCACAACATAACACGAGTCCAAAACTCTGAAATCAGTTTTACGTTTCTACAGTTCTGGTCTCCTCGCCGTCCGACCGACAGAGAAGCAGTCAGTGAACTGAGAGAGAAGCTGCAGGTCTGAGAGACAAACACAGTCAGAGCAGACGGGCTCTCAGTCGGTCCTGGTTCTGTTCTGATCCTCTGGTCGGATCAGCTCTCACCTGTGTTCACCACAGCTCTCTCTCTGCACCATGTAAAGGTCTCTCTCTCATGACCTCACTGCTGACAGGCCCGCGAGTGTGTGTGTGTGTGTGTGTGTGTGTGTGTGTGTGTGTGTGTGTGTGTGTGTGTGTGTGATCATATAAACCAAACCTTCACCCACTCAGCTTTTCTCAAGATGTGTGTGTGTGTGTGATGGTGGCAACAAGAGTGTGTTTCTAAAAGTGTTTTCTGATGTGTGTGTGTGTGTGTGTGTGTGTGTGTGTGTGTGTGTGTGTGTGTGTGTGTGTGTGTGTGTGTGTGTGTGTGTGTGACTCTGGGTGTTGTTCCCATGCCCTCGCTGCATTCCTGCCTCAGATCCCAGACGCGTTTTTGGGGTCTTGTATTTATTTTTCCTCCCCCGACGTGGAGTCCAGGATGTAGAGAGTCATGATGCACACACACACACACACACACACACACACACGCACACACACACACACGCACACACAGTGACACTAACAGCTGAAATATGAAGCGATAAGAGGAACAGGCTGTTGCAGAGAAATGTTTCAGGGTTTAAGCTCAAACAGCGAGCTGAGAGCGAACACAGCGACTCAGAGAGCGACTTCACAGAACAACAGAGATAAACAACAAACACACAAACAAACAAACACATCAGGCCCGTTCAGGTCGTCACACAAACATTTTAACCAAGCAAAACTTAACTTAAATAGTTCATTGTGAATGTGACAGCACTTATTATATTCTACATGTTATTACTCATGATAACGTCACGCTGCAGCTCAGCATTCAAACCAGAATCATAACGTTTACATTCACAGGAGAAACACACACACACACACACACACACACACACACACACACACACACACACACGTAAAGCTAAACTAATAGAAAACAGAGTCCGCAGTGACATTTTGAAGTTTATGTCAAGAACTTTACAAAGAACAAAGATAAACAGAGTGAAGAGCTGTTAAAGGTTTGATACACAAAACACAAACTTCATTTACTCTCAATATGTCCAAGATCTGTGTCTTAAAGGAACAGTTCACCCATCTTCTCCTCCTCCTGAGGATATAAAGTCCTCCTCTCCTCCTCAGGTGGTCAGCTGGGTCTGATCTGATGTTTCTTTGGTTGTTTTTAGATTTTCAGTGTAAATACTCAAATGAAGTACCTCAGCATTATAGACATGTGCAGTACTTGGGTAAATAATCTTAGTTACATCTGAACACTGTTGGATGTTACAGTGTGGTGTCACTAAACTGAAACATGATGATGCAGCTGGTTGCTGTTACAGGTGTCAGCAGGTATGTAACAGTGTCATCTGCATACGTTTGTATTTACATCACTGTTGAATAATGTCAGTTTATTGGCTCAGACTGTTTATACCACCTGACATGTGTGTCATCATTACAACATGTAACCCCGCCTTCATGTGTAGCCCCGCCCCATATAAGCCCCGCCCACCTCCTCGCTAAGCGTCTTCAGATGTTTTTTTACGAGCAGACGTTTAATCATCAAAGACGTGAGAGTGAAATAAAACGAGGCCTGAGACGCTGCTGCTGGCTCGACGTGAGCGAGTCAAACTGCAGATCTGAGATCAGTGTGAGTGAAAGTGATGAAAATAAACATGCTGATTTCCTTCATTAGCATTTCTCTGCACATTAATGACTCTCAGTGAAGTATACAGATCAGATCAGACGTGTCGGCCTGAATATTCATGACTCCTGCTCACCGGGGCCCCGAGGGACGAGTTCAAGGGCCCGCCGATATCTGCTCACAGAGATACTGAAGGAAAAACAACAGCTCCTACTACGATGCTGAGCTGCATTTATTCATGTCAGCTCACAGAAACGCTCCTGATTTCACCCCGACTGCTTCAGGTCTTCACCCAAGCGATCATGAACTTGTTGTTCAGTCGGATGCTGAGGGGTCGTTCTCTGGACGCTGCTGGTGCTCAGCTTCTTATCCTCTCTGCTCTCAGAAGGTACATTATTTTGAAGAGGTCTTCCTCCCTGCAGCTCTGGTATCAGCCTGATGGACTGAAGAGGAGGAATGACATCCTGGAATCTCTCTGGTGTCTCTCTGGGAAAGCGAGCGTGGAGCCAAACACTCCTGTTTTCTCACAATGTGCAGATCAGACAGGAGCAGCTTCCTGTCGCTCACACAGGAAGTGGTGACCCCCAAGGTGCTTCACATGTGCAGAGGACATCGCTCGGGGCCCCACATCATGTTGTTCCAACACTCAGAGCTTTACGCTCCCCCGCGCTCCTCTCCCACGCTGTGACATCACCGGTCCTGGCCCGGTCCTGGCCCGCTCCTGACAGACGGCGAGCAGGGAGCGAGGGAAAGTATGCCGGAGGTTCCTCAGGAGTTTATGGAGCTTTTTATAGACTCATTGTTGAAACATTCACAAACTGAACTGTGTGTTTATCTGTGAAAAACTGCAGAACTCCTCGTTATCTGACGGCTGACGGACTCAGATCTGCTCGGACCTCCGAGTCACTCGGCAGAACCATCACAGTCTCTGATCAGCAGACACCTTCATCACTTGTAAACAGTAAAACTCAACTGAAAACTGGTTTCAGTCTTCATGTTGTCACAAGTCTAAGGTAACGACTTCCTGTCAGGCTCAGATCCTCGTCTCAGTCTGAACTCAGCCGACTGAATAAGAAACTAAACAATACAAGAAAAATTAAAGATAATTCAAAACCAAATGACATAATATGTGTTGAATATTTAATATTTCATTTTAAAATGTTTACAACAAAAACACATGAATGAAAAAACAGCAGTGTAAATGAAAACTACAATCAAGAAATGATTTTAAAGATAAATTAATAAAACACAAAATATAAAGAAAAGGACAAATCCAAAAAAAATATGTTTAAATACACTTTAAATTACTGCATGAAAACAAATGTAATAAAGAAACAGCTTGACTCAAAACTCAAAAACTGCAGATAAAAAAAGATAAAAATGAGTAAAAGTTCAGGTAATGATGCCAGTCACAGGCCTCACCTGAGCGTCAGCTGACACCACACCAGGTGAGCGGCGCCGTCTAATGACATGATTGGACCCGTCAGCCCGCGTTGTATCGACCAATCAGATCATTGTAATAATCATGTTTCATGTTTATTGTAAATGAGGATTTGATCGTGTTTCGTACGTGATGAGAGACGTGATAATAACCCAGCGAGCGGCTGCAGGAGGTTCTGGTTCTGATGGAGCTCCACTAACAGCTTCGTCCTGCGACCCGTCTCCGAGCAGAGCGGTGATGCTGGTGGCGTCCTGTGATGTGACAGCAGACTGAGCGGAGTTAAAGTGAGAGGTGGTGGATGTCGTGAGTAAAGACAGGAAGTGTGTGAGCAGCGGAGGCCGGTGGTCTGTCGGGGAGGAGAACAGTTCCCACGCATCAAAGCCCGGTTCTCTGGAGCTGAACGCTGATCTGAGGTCAGCTCTGAGAGGAGGCCAACGAGCCTCGTCGCTCATTAGTCCAGATAACGCTGGCGGGGGCCGCCACGCAGACTCTAAACTGAGAGGTTCCTAACAGCCGTCATGATGTGACTCTGACCTCTGAGACAAACTGTTGAACACTGAAGTTCAGCCGTGTTCCACAGGAGAGACGTCCCTGAACGCCTCGTTTCACATCTTGATGTGGACAAATCACTTAGTGAACACGTCTGAACCCAGATCCTCCTGTCACAGTTACCAAAATAAGAGAAATGTGGAGCTGGAATATTGAACTTCTAGTGGAACCTTTTGGTTCTGGTGTCGGTAAACAGACGCTGTGAGACCAACAAACATCTGAACCCGTCACGACCTTTACAGCACAGCAGACGAGCTCTGATTGGCTGATCCGATGTGTTAAACGTGAACGTGCCGACACTTCCCAGCATTCACAGCTGAGATGAATTCATCACTGTAGACTTTCTTCATCACCATCTGATTATGAAACGCTTCATTAGGACGTGATGTAATCAAAAACAAACAGCAATAAAACAACAACATTAAGCCGCGAGACAACACGGCGCCGACGGAATCTGATTAGATGTAAACCGCCAGTTAATTAACAAACTGTTAATTGAAAACAAGGTTTGTAATGGTGAAATTAGCAGCATAAACAGATTTTTTTTCCTCCTGCGTATGAATAATGCACAATCAGTTGTTCCTATTAGTGATTCTTCTCATCTGGAGTTAATTTCATTATGTAAATGAGCTCCAGGCCTCGTCGAACCTCCACTTTGATCCGTCCTAATTGTCCCGATCATCAAAGACGGAGTCGCTGCTCAGTGGGAATAAATCTACACTCCTGCTGCTGCTGCTCTCCTGGAATCATATGCAAATACAGCGAGGTGATTACAGTCTGATGTGTCGGTACGTTCGGCTGGATGCATATTCATCTCTTCACGTCAGAGTGGAGGAGAGCGAGGGACTAACGGAGGAGTGAGAGAAACAAGACATGAAAGGAAACTGACTCCAGATCTGTTTCAAGACGAAGGTGGAAGTTACATCCAACATGTTCACACACATGCAGGCAATTAGGATGTCCACATACATTTGGCCTTACTGAAGAAATAAAATGTGGCTAACTTGTTTGATTGGAAACAATACATGGCCAAAAGTATGTGGACAGCTGATCGTTGACACACATAACCAGTGAATATGTTGGCCCTAGATTTTGTCCATATATATTTTTGTCCACATCTGCTGTGCCTCCTCTGCTCAGACAGCAGGGTTTCAGTTCCATCTTCGTCTAATTTTCCTGATTTGGGTTTTTTTCTTCCTGAGCGAGTTGTAACACCTCGTCACATATTTTCAATTTTATTTATTCATTTTATTTTACATTTCCAATAAAAACAGATTTTTCTAGAGTCAGTCGTGAGGAAAAGTAGAAACATTATTTATAATATTTGGTTGAAACAGTGAGTTCAGCTGCAGCTCAGACGTGTAGTGGAGTGAAACTACACACCTCCAGAGGTGTTGTACTCATCTGTGTACTTCTTTGTGTGTTTTATGCATATTTGAGTATTTTCATTTGTATTTACAGTATCTGAGTGTGTGTGTGTGTATTTTTATCGGTGTGTGTATTTGTTTGTGTTACTGTATATTTGTGTGTGTGTGTGTGTGTGTGTGTGTGTGTGTGTGTGTGTGTGTGTGTGTGTGCGTGTGTGTGTGTGTGTGTTTCCCGCGGTGTCAGATGTCTTTTCCAGCTGAGCGTCGGCCTCTCGGGGGGGAACGTTGCCCCAATTTCCTAATCTGATTTGTGAGCAGCTCGTCTGTCTCGATGCTTCACTTTTAATTTCACCGTTTGAGCCTGAAATCGTTTCACAGACGAGAAGAGGAGCGCGTGCTGCTGCTGCGACCAGGGGAAATGAAAACAAAGGTGTTTTTATTTACAAACCTGAACCACCCCGACGACACACTCATGTTTATTTAATGTTTCATCTGCTTTATTTGTTTGTTGATGTTTTTGTTTCTCCAGGAAACAATAAAAACAGAACAATCCAGCGACAGTGTTCAGAACCAACAACACCAACAAGACTTAAAGCATAACACTGTTTTTCTGTCACACATAATTTATTGTTCATAGAACAAAGTTTATTAAATTACTTTTCAACAATTAACGACAAAATGATCATAAGATACATTCATGAAATGAAAGAGGACATGTTGAGATTAATAAAATAAAGGAAATATAAATAATGTGCAGGTGTATATTAACTGTAACACTGAGGCTGGTGTGAGTGGACTTCATGGCCAAAAGTATGTGGACAAATGAATGACACACATAAATTAAATCAATTATAGGCTGGCCCTAATAGATGTCCACATATTTTTGGCCACATTGCCTGTATAGACACTCCTTGTCTTAATTCAAGTTGCCTGCATTTGAATCAGTAAATCTACACGGCCAAAAGTATGTGGACAAATATTCGTAAAACTCAAACTGAAGTTCACCGTAAGGTTGTCCAAATACTTTTGGCCACATGTATTAATATGTGTATATCCACACGCATTAATACACAGAGAAACAGGTGGAGATACAACCTCCACCTCAAGACCACTGGCCAATCAGGAGCCTGCCAAACACAGGAGACACGCAAAACACTTGGTTCCACATGTAAGCGCTGAAAACTGCATATCTGAATATATATAATGTATGATATACTATAATTCTGTATATTTAGTGAGTTTAACTTAAACCAACTTGTTTAGATGAATACTCTATATGGCCAAAAGTATGTGGACAGCTGCGTGTCACACCCACATACGATCAATCAGAAGTTTGGCCTGTGGGTGTCCACATACTTTAGGTCATAAATAAATGGACACGTCTGAATTATACATTACATGGCCAAAAGTATGTGGACATGTAAACATCACATATCATATGTAATGTGTATATCTCACATGTCAGCTCTGGCTGATTTCTCCACCAGCTGATCGGATTTTCCCATCATGCCCCTGTTTGTTTAGGCTCTGGATGACATCATCAGGTGAACGCTGGCAGCAGATTGTTTTTTTTTCTTTTTTCTTTTTTTTTACCTTTTAAATCTGGTATTAGTGTAAAAATAAAAGCCTCTTACAGCCTGAAATGAAAATCCTCTGAGTGTTTGAGCTGCAGCCAACAGAGCGTGTTCAGGTATCAGTTCAGCTCCAGGATCACGATGATGATGATGATGATGATGATGATGATGATGATGATGGTGATGATGAAACTCTCTCCTGTTTGGACACACAGCCTCTCGGCACGCTGGATGGTTGATGAAAGCGATGTGTAGGTGGGGGAGCTGATGGGACGTGGCGGCCGTCGCTTCATTTTGATATTTTCTGAGGACGGACGAGATAAATCCGACTCTTTATCCACTCGGACAAATATCTGAAATGTATCAGAGAGCAGGTTTGTGAGGTGAGCTCACGTAGAGCAGCTTAAGGCATGAAATCCACTCTGAGTGGGAGCACTCTGCAGCATGTGAAGGTATAAATAGTGCTCGCAGTGGAAGTGGACTGCGGGAGGCGAGGCGGCGGCATTAGGAGCATATTAAGTGCAGTGGAGGCAGATAAGCTCCAACAGATGTGTTTGGGTGTTGACATTGTTTGTATTTGCAATCTGATAGATCAAAATGTTTCACTCCACTAATAGGCTTTTATTTTTGTACATTTTGGATTTACAGCTCCCCTCAAACCCCCCCGAGTGAGGATGTAAAGCCACTCAGTGAACTCATGTTAAAGGAGCAGACTGATGTTTTTACACATGTTCACATGTTTGATGTGAAGAAGAAGAAGAAGAAGAAGAAGAAGAAGAAGAAGAAGAAGAAGAAGAAGAAGAAGAGCCAGTAACACAACATCACCAGACTCCATTAACAAATGTTGTGGTTTTAAGAGTTAAAACAAATAACAATAACAATAACAAATACAATAACATAGTGAAACTTCGTCTCTGACAGATTCTAACTCATCGTCTCCCTCTTGAACTTCTTTCTGTCTTTGAGTAGAAACATGGAGTCTGTTTCTCTCAGTGATGGACCGGTTTCTCCCATACAGAACAGGAAGTGACATCACATCATCAGGAGTTTAAAGTCATGTTTTAAGCTGGTTTAGACCTGAACTTGTAGTCCAGAGGAGCCATGAAGCAGCTGATGTCGTTGGTCCGTCGGCTCCTGCAGGAAAAGATAAGTGAAGGAGGACGTCCAGCAGCACGTCCGGCCTCCGACAGACGCAGAGACGAGCTGCGTTTACACCACGTTATCTCAGAGAAGAGAATCTCCTCAACAGTCAGACCTCCAGAATTACACTTATCTCTCCTGTGACGACTCTGACAGCAGTTGGAGGAATAAAAGTGTCTGTTCGCTGGTGTTACGGCTGCAGTGGTGCACTCAGCTCTCTGTGCCTCAGTGCTGCAGACTGACCGGTGACTGAAGGTCCTCTGAGGGTTTGTGTCACTCTGTCTGTCCAAACTGACTCTGACCTTTGACCTCTGACGACCCGGCGGCTGACATCAGCTGTTACAGAGACAGAGTCTGAAATACAGACAGAAGCTGAGCCACCGTCACAAAAATAACAACACAGTTATTAAGTATTAACTATTAAACCTCTCAGTGCGCTCGCAGCCTTCTGCAGTCGAGGGTGGAGTCACAGTTTGTGCTGCAGTTTAATAAACTTGTGTTGTTTTTATAGGAATATGATCCACGCTGTGAGTACACGGGCCAGACTGAAGACACAACACTGTACAGAGAGTTATGTTGCGTGATAACAACAGTTTACTGCAGAACAACCAGACGTCTGACGGCCGAGTTCAGAGTCACATGTTGAGGTGAAACATTTGGTCGACAGCTGTGACGTGTGACGGTAATATTCTACATGATAAACACGTCATCGTTTTACATCCACGAGTCAAAGATATCATTTATAAGATATAAGATATTGTGTTGTAACGTATGTGATGTTTAATAATAATTAATATTTACAGTGAAGATGATCCATAACAATAATTGTATGTTTTTTGTAAATCTACAGAACTTGTATGTAAAATGTTTGTGTATGTTAATGTAACATATTCATCCTGTACATTTAAAGTATTCAGCTCTATTCTGCAACAAAGTGTGTAAATACAGTGTTTTGCTGTTAACAATAATGATCTAATAATAATAATAATAATAACAATAATAACAATAATAATAATACAACACTGTAAAAATCCTGTGAGTATTGTTCATTTACAACAGTTAACAGTCATAATACAGTGATTCAGTTTGTGTTCATGGTTCGATTACAAATTACATCATTTTACCATTAAATTATTGTGTGTAAATTATCAAACTGTATCAATTAATATGTATTGATAGTTATTTACTGTTTCTACTGTATTATTACAATAACTCAGTATCCAGTAAATTACAGGTAAATACTGTGATTGGAGAACTGCAGCATTCAGTCATTTAACAACACAGTACTGTAGTTTTACAGTGATACACCATCAATTACTGTGATATTACTGTTAAATTAAAATGATCACAGATGATAATTTTACATTTATTCTGTAGAAACACACAGAAGCTGGAAGTTTCCAATAACGTGAAAATATAATAAGATCCTAATATCTTTACAGCCGATTCAAATGTTAAAATGATAAATGTAAACACAACGTAAACAAACACAACGTAAACACAACATTATCACAACATAAACACAATGTTATCACAACGTAAATACAACGTAAACACAACGTCAGAATGAGTCTCAATGTAAACTGTCTCAGTGTTGGACTTCCAGCAGCTGCAGCTCATTGATGTAGGAACGTGTGTGTGTGTGTGTGTGCGTGTGTGTGTGTGTGTGTGTGTGTGTGTGTGTGTGTGTGTGTGTGTGTGTGTGTGTGTGCGTGTGTGTGTGTGTGTGTGTGTGTTAACCTGCCTCACATGTTGGAGGCGGAGCTCCTGAATGATGTTAATCTCTTCCTCTAATTAAGTGAAGCAGCCGAGCGCAGAGACGGGATGTTAATGAGCAGCTCCTCCTCCTCCTCTTCCTCCTTCTCCTCCTCCTCCTAAAAGCAGCTGAAATGGTTCTGATGTGTTCCGTGTGCTTCACATGTGAAGTGGTGTCACACTTGTCTTGTTTGGGTCTTCAGGGCCTCTGTAGACGGACCAGAACCCTGGAACACAGGTGAGCAGACAGGAGAGGACCGACCACAAACTGAAACCATGACACGACTGCAGGAGAGTCGCTCCAGAGACACACAGCCTCCTTCTCAGGACTGTTTGGTTCAGAAGTCCTTCAGCGGTTTGTCTCGGCTGGACTCGGATCAGAACATGCTCCATGTTCCTCCTGCAGGAGCTGATTTAATCTTCACACATGAATTATGAACGACACACTGATCTGAGTCTGTGTGGAAACATGAACGTGACGCAAATATAAACTGAGTATAAAGTTTCACTAAAAGACCCTCAGACCCCCCTGGAGGCCCCTGGAGGCCCCCGGGGGCCCCTGGTCCTGCAGTGTCCCCTGTCAGCAGGGCTGTAGATGAACATCGGTCCTCGGAGGGCGACCCCACAGGCCGAGACCATTAACTGGTCCAGGATCAGTTCAGCTTCTCCTGCAGGTTTAATGTTTCCACATCACGGAGCGTCAGTGAACCATCAGACCATCAGACCCCGAACACAACAACCAGTGAACTTCACCACCGTAAACTTTAAATGTTTCCTGCTCTCAGACGTGAATCTGCAGCAGGAAGAACAAGTCACTACTCTCATCTGATTGGTCGACTAGACTTCATGATGGTGCTCCTGAAAGTCCAACAGCTGCCAGAGAAAACGCATGTGTGGATCCTGTGGACTGAAATGTTTTTACTGCTGAAGCACATTCACAGAATCATGATGAACTTCATTACACCTCCTGGATCTGAAGTTATCGTCTGTGTTTGCAGAAAATCTGGATCATATTCATATAAAGTGCATCAGATTTAATGAGTTTGTCTTGTTTTTCACTGAAGGAACTTTCAGGGAACGTATTGATGAAACCAACCGTCTTCGTCTTTTATCTTCTCTAGTTTAACTCCACAGGTTTGCTCTGCTGCCTCAGTCTCAGGTCATCACACCTGTTTCATTTCTGTTATCATATTTCCTGCTGCTGTGCAAACAGAAAACTAACCTCATGATCTCATCAGATATTCGTATGTGAGACTAGAAGCGTCTGAACAACCCGGTGCGTCGCTGCTGTGCGTCCTGGCTGAGCGGCTCGTCGCTGCTGATGAGTCCGTCAGTGTGCACAGAGTTAATCACTGTACGCTCTCCTGCTGCTCGAACAGCCTCCTCGTTGTCATCCGCTCTCACTCTTCAGCAGCAGACAAACAAATGTGTTTTTCAGCAGCGAACAGATAAAGATTTGATCCTCGTCGCCCCCCGAGGAGGCGATTTGGATGTGAAAGGAGAATCGGGGACAGTTATGAATGTGCGTTTGATTTCATAAAGCAACAGGGGGATCCGATCACACTGAGCTTCTTGTTGAGCGCCGTCCAGATGTGCTGCCGTTCAGACCCGCTCCATCAATGCCGCCCTGTTCGCCTTGTTCTCGACACACTAAGGGGCCCTGATGACCACCTCACACCCTGGGCGGGGGGGCGGGGGGGCGGCGTGAGGGACGGGACCCGTCCACACGGGTCACAACACAAACATCATATACTGTTACTGCTGATTCAGTCAGCCGTGTCGACACGGGAGGCAAGTAACTGAGTGCGTTTACTCTCATGCTTCACTTTAATTTTGAGGTTCTAATCGAGCATCTCGCTTCAAAGATCCGATTGGGAGTTTGTGTGTTCATGATTAACAAGTGATTCACAACCTGCACCTTTAATGTTGCTTTAAGAATATGATGAACAATAAGCTGTACAAGTTCTATTGTTATCAAGCTAACGTTGAGCAGGTGACAGGATGGAGCAGCACAGCGAGCTAACGGATGCTAAGAGATAAAACATTGATGTGTTTGCTATAAGTTTAATTTTGCAGGTTTAAAAACTGATTGAATTAATTTGCCTCTTTGCTCATAGAATAATATTTATTTGCAGCTGGGTCAGTTAATATTCACCCAGAGAGTAACAGGAGCATCAAACTCTTTATTTCTTTATTTAAAGTAACTCTGCAGGTAAACTAGAGAGCGATCGTGACATGTTCAGGCCTTAAAACTGATATTAACTTCATATCACTAGATTTGAAATCTTATTGGCTACATGATGTGTCAATCATCGTGTGTGTTTGGTTCAGGAGAGAGAACAGAGGGCGGGTCACTGGTTGGCTGTTGTCAGCTCTAGAGCAGGCGTAGATGCTGTCAAGGGCCGTCAATCAAACGGCGGTCATCTCCAGGTCAACCACGACCCGACGACCCTGTTCTGACGGTACAAACTGGACCTGTGAGCTGCGTCAGATCTCTGTATGTTCACCACACACTCATCCAACATGTCTGTCCCCTGAGATGTTTAGCTGAGATGTTTGCTGTGCTAACTTAGCTCTCCAGCTGAATATGTTGCTTTGCTAACGAGCTAACATGCTAAAGGTTGCAGGAGCAACACAGTTAACGTGTTAGCAGTCGAGGTTTTCTTCTGTTTATTGGCGTACCGTGTTGTCGTGTGTCGTGTTGTGTTGTGTACTGTTTGTTTCCTCCTGCTCACGTTCACGTTCACGTTGATGTCATGAAGTCATCCTCACACGTGGCTGTGCAGCGTTCACTTCCTGCTGCCCGTGCTGTGTTCAGGGACACATCATGCGTGCAGAGAGCTGTTGTCCCGTCTGATTCGAGCCTCGCGCTGACCTCCTGACTGCCTCTCTGTAGGTGTCTCTGCTCTCAGAGGGGATTTCCATCCACCGTCACATGCTGCTCAATAACACACTCCGTAAATCGCTGTGTATTAAAAAGGTCACGGCATGAAATATGTTGGAACAGACACGGATTATTGTCTATTATCCCAAATCCAAATATCATGTTCAGCTCAGCACAGCTCACGTCCTGGTGTTGTTTTTATGTGAATCAGAAAACTGGATTCTGATTTCATCTGCACACTTTTGCTAAGTGTCACATGAGCACATGTTACTGCTCATTTCTGCTCCGTTCTGGATGTTTTACTACATATTTGGTTGATTTATGTATTTAAAAAATTGTGGGTTTTTACACAAAGTCCTGTGTTGGATGTGACTCTCATCCTGCTGCGTATCACAGATGTTGGTGGATGTATTGAAGTGATGGCTGCAGAAGAATTATAAAATCATTCTGTTGGAGTCAGAACATTAGACGGTGTTGTGATGAGTGATGGAGAGGAAAACACACGACCTTTGTTTGTTTGACAGTTTTCATTTAACATCTTGTGTAATAATGTGTAATAATAAAAATAACAAAACAGCAGAAACAAGTTCAGTCGGAGGTTTCATGTCGTATCAAAAGGTTTTTATTGTTTTGTTGTTTAATAAACTGAGAGATTTAATGTCATGAGTCTTTTAATAAAATATTAAATGTGAGAGGATTTAGAATATTTCTCTCTGTGGATAAAAACAGAATAATGACGTCGATCACAGATTTCAGAGCGCCATCGTCTGGATTAGCATCGATTTTTAAAAATGTTTCCAGGCTTCCCCTGGTAACCCATGGCAACCCTGTGGCTAACGTTCAACACTATGAACTCTGGGTAATTCCCTGTAGAAATGTGACCATAAACAACTCAAAACATCCGTGAGAGAGCCGTCAATCAGGTCACCGTTTGACCGTGCGACCGCCTGAAACCCGCGCAGACTGATCGCCTCGTAACCCAAAGTCTGCGAGGCGGCTTCATCCACAGCAGTTCCTCCCTCTGCTCACGTGTGATGGGATTAACAGGGTGTGGCGTTCACATGCAACAACAAATGTAATCTGAACATCTGTGTGACAAAAGTCATGGCATGTTAAAGAAGTTCAGCTATTTCTGCGAACACGCTGATCCTGAACCGCCTCCGACAGAAAACCAACGAGAACTGGAAGCTTCAGAGCCGACGTGACTCACATCAGGTCGTATTTAGTTTTCAGACAAAGAACAAGTTGTAGTTAGTTAGTGGGAAGTTGGATCTCTGTCTCGTCTCCCACCTGCTGCCAGTTCAC
>NC_051047.1:29576948-29611948 GCF_904848185.1 Acanthopagrus latus | reverse complement strand
CTTTAACAATCTCAGCTAACCACATTAATCAGTCTGACGATCAGATGACTGTAATTATGTTCTGTTCAACAGAACCGGGCTGCACAGGAAACTGGTCTTTATCAACTGGATTCTGTTCTCGACTCAACCACCTGAACTTTTATTCTGAAGTTTCATTTTGTTCAGGATTAAGAATATGTTGTTAAAACAACATTTTTGTTGTGATGGATTGAGATCAGACAGTTACTGCACACCTGGAACACAGCTGATGCTCTTCATATCTACCTGTTTGGTGTGTGACTGTGTTGTGACAGGTCGTCTCATCTTCTCTCAGCATCAGGTCGGACTCGTCCTCAGGAAGGTTTTTCTGGCGTGTTTTCCGACAGCTGGCAGCAGCAGCAGCTTTAACGAGGAGCAGATGGAGGAAACTGAAGGACCAATGAGCTCTGAGATCAGACCATCAACACGCCTGGTTAACCCTGAAAACCACTTCCTGTTCCAGCAGGTGGAAACCTCTGGACGCTGTGAGGCTAATCTGTGACACATGACAGACGTCAGACGGGACATTTTACTCAGTCCGACCTTTATTATTTACTTAAAGAGAAAACAGTGTTTCTGTTCATTTCTCTGAAGTGAAGATGAAACCCAGCAGCAGCTCTCTTGTAAGACCAGAAGCATCCGTTCAGTCTGTGGACATTAAGTTGGACGCCGGCCGTCAATACATGCGAAAACAACCAAAGATCTGACTACCTGAACATGTGGACTCACACCAAAACAGTCCAGATACAATGTCAAGACAAGATAAAAAGTAAATGACAGTTAGAACGTCTCCACCTCCACCTCCTCTCAGTGTGTAAGTCATGTGACCTCCACCTGTCAGTCACACGTTGAAGCGAGAACATGTTTGTAGAGAGTATTTGAAGTCGTCTCCACAGGAAGCAGCTCGGCGTCAGACTGATCCGATCAGTATGTGCATATTAGATTCATGTTAAAATTTGATTACACACGTCCAGTTTTTAACATGAAACTGAATATGTTCACTTTGCTCTGCTGCTGCCCCAGATTCATACTGCAGCTCCACACCGAAGACAGAGACGCAGACAGTGTCCCTCGCCTGCAGCTATCGTAGCATTAGCATCACTTCACTTGTGGAATTGGAGACAATAATAACTAAAGTGAGTAAATAATCCAGCAGTGAGATTTGAGTCAGTCCAGAGCAGAAGTAGTCATTCAAGGACTGATAAGAAGTTTGATCAAGTAAATAAAGACTTCGTGTTTCACTTGGGTTTGATGTTGGAGAGGAACAAGCTTTCTGTGGTGACAGAGAAGTCTTCAGTTTTGTGAAACTTGTGAAAAATGGGAGCTAAAAGTGTCACGAGTGAACTTTAGAAACAGAAATGTCTCATCGCAGGAAGTTAAAGTTGATGAGTTGCTCGTACGACGTCGTGTTGTCCTCACACGGTTTGTGTTTGTAACTCGCTCGGCTCTCCTCAGTGTTTTCCTCGTGTTGGTGGAGACGAGCAGCTCCACCTCTCACCTTGTTGCAGTAAAAGGAGAACTGGGTAAAAAGGCTGGATGGATGTTGGGTAACAGCTGTCTGACTCACAGCGTGCTGGATGTTAAAGTGCAGACTCAGCAGGTTTCATCACTCTGCAGCCTGTTGGCAGGTAAACGGCTGGTTCTGTCACAACAGCAGCGACCTGACACTCCAGAACTTCCCCTCCGCCGCCCTCACTGCAGCACAAACAGGAACCACTTTAACTTTTACCTTCTGACCCGCGGTGACCTGAACGCACCACGCACACTGCTGCAACTGTCAGTCGTCATCCTCATCATCATCATCTTCATCATCATCAACACGTTATCACAGATTCACTCATCCAGCGGTTCTGTTTGATTTGTGACTCGACAATAAAAAACAAAGACACAATCCGTCAGATTAAATCATGTTAACCCAGCTCGACCTTCGTTCTTCATGCTGCTGAGTTCTCACATCATCTCAAATGTTTCAACAACGTTCAAACACAGAAATCCTTCAGAACCCTCGAGGTGAATCCCAGAAGATAGAAACTCATCTCTGCTCCTGCCGGTGAACGGCTCCGGATCAGAACCTGATGAGACTCCAGGAGGTCTGGATCAGCACTGACTCTCTGATGTTGAATCAGAACACAGAATTTAATTCTGATAATGTAAGAAGTGTTTCCACCGTGTTCCTCAGCGTCAGTTTCTGAAGTTCTGGTCATGTTCCAGCTGAGCTGTTTGACTGAGCGGTCAGAGGTGACGTGAGGCGGCGCTGAGTCATCCTGCAGCGACGCAGACGAGGCCAGGTCTCTGATGATGTGACGGGTCGCAACAAACTGCAGGATTTATATTCTGCAACACAATGTTTCTCATCTCCTGCATGTCGACTGCAGGAAGATCAGATGGTTGTGAAAGAGTTTAAATCAGAAACTCTTTGTTCTCAGTGCAGGAGATGATGTGTCTAATACTGATCAGTTCAATGTATTGACTTATAAACAAATGAAATAATAATGGTAGTGCAGTTTAACGTCATATAAAAATGCTACTCATCCATTTCATATAATTACTCAATTGTACATATACAAAAATTAATTGAAAACTAAAAGTGAGTAGTTAAATATATTCATTGTTAAATAAAATGATTTCATGTGAATTAGTTAATATAAAAATGTTAATCAGTTAAATGAATTTAATCTAGATGTGAAGATATGAATCGATATGTTGAGTCTATTTGTCGGCTGGTGGAGTTTTAATTCTTCACGTTACTGAAGAAGTGTTTGTTCTCAGGTGTGAACACTGAGCACCTCCACCTGCCTGTTGGACCTGAAGTTAATATTTCAGTACAGTTTATAACCTCACACGGCTCGTTGTGTTTCTGTTCTTGGCCCTCCAGGGCTTCCATACCCGCCGCTCTTCCTCGGTGGTGTTGTTCCTGCTCGTGTTAACAGCAGCTGCTGGACGGGAAACGTCTGTTTGACACTCGGCAGCTGAAGTGAGCCGTCAGGTCTGAGGCAGATTACCTTCCACCAGCAGGCCCGGAGGGAGCGGCTGAGCTAACACCACCTGACACCTCCCTGGATGTATGATTCACAGGTCGGGTGGAGCCAGCAGCGGCGGGCTCTCCTCCTCTCTAACCAGCTCTGGCAGCCATGTTGGCCCGCTGTCATGTTGATCCACCCTGGAGCTGAGGTGACACTGTGGGAAACCTGGGAGGAGAGCTTTACATCATCCTCTGAGTGAGGAGGGTTCCCACCATAAATCTGCAGTGGAAGGTCTCCGCTCGGCTGAAGGACGAGCTGACGTCTGTTAACCCTGTAACCGCCTCACAGCTCCAGAACCTGCCACAGAACCTTTACTGATTACTGCTCCAAGTTGTCTTGTTTCTCTTATTGCATCATTTTCTGTCTCTAATAAGCTCATAATGTCTCACATGTCTCACAGGTAGACGTAGACTGAATGAATCCGTCTCATCACATCAGAACCAGAACAAAGCGGTTCTGTGTGATCTGAAGTAACAACACCACGATGTCTCTTCGTGTCGGACTGATGTCAGACAACAAACTCACTACTTTTAAAATGTTTGTTCCCTGAATGGAGATCAGAGCTGAGCTGTGCTGAGACATGTTTCCATGACTTACCAGGTAGTCAGACTTTCCTCCACAGCTCCTCTCTGTCCTGTCTCACTTCAGTGGATGTGTCATCGTTCAGCTCATGATTACTGATCATTATCCTCCACTGGTGTCCATGAATGTCGTGACATCAGTGTGAACGTTGACACTGACACAGCGTCACCAGGAAACTAGCTTGAGTTCAATATTTTCAACTCGTGTGAACGACGTGGATTTTGTGTGTTTGACTCTGTATGTAGTTTAGATGAAGGTCACACGTCTCATATTGTCTCATTTTTTCTCATTTGTCTCCTGTTGTGTCATTTTGTCACATATTAAGTCTTTTTTGTCTCATAATGTGTCTCTTATAGTTCTTTTGTCTCATATTCCCTCTTACTGTGTCGTCCTGCAGGTGACGGTGTGTTCATGTCCTCTGAAAGTCCTGACAAAGTCCTGGTCCTGCTCACTGTGCGCTCACAGATCAGGGCTGTGATCAGAGGACAGGGTGGATGTCTGATGTCTTCACGGTCCACTGACCTGATCAGTCTCAGTGTGTTTGATCAGGACGGTCTCATCATGAGATCTGCTGTTCAGAGGACGGAGCTGCTGACAGAGGAACCATGAAATCCGTCCTGATACACCGAGTTTATCCAGACAACAGGTCACATGTCCTCCTGCAGAGACGCTGGGACATTATAGAGACGGACAGATCAGCAGGATCTGACAGCTGCTGGAGGTCAGAGGTCAGACCAGGTCACCTCAGACCAGGTCGGTCTCAGACCAGGTCACCTCAGACCAGGTCACCTCAGACCAGGTCACCTCAGACCAGGTCACCTCAGACCAGGTCGGTCTCAGACCAGGTCACCTCAGACCAGGTCACCTCAGACCAGGTCCATATACTGTAGACATTATTCTACGTCCTCTGCTGGTTGACTGGATTCGTTCCTGAGGAGAACTGCTGTGATGTGGATCGTCTCTTTGGGATTAAGAGATGATTCTGTCTGAAATCTCTTAGACTGACTTTAATAAACTGAGCGTTGCCGTGTGAACTCTGGATGTCAGGCTGTCTGTGCAGCGACAGATGAAGAGCAGACGTTTC
The DNA here is from genome assembly GCF_904848185.1 of Acanthopagrus latus. Classification (NCBI taxonomy): domain Eukaryota; kingdom Metazoa; phylum Chordata; class Actinopteri; order Spariformes; family Sparidae; genus Acanthopagrus; species Acanthopagrus latus. Next base: position 29,607,241 of record NC_051047.1, on the reverse strand, counting down.
CTCCACATCTTCACCTTATTGCTGTTTGTTTGTGAAGTTTGAACAGACTCTGAGTTTCTTCATCAAACAGGCGTCTCTGAGCCAAACAGCTGTTTGGAAATTTCTTCATAACTTTCAACACTTGTGTGAACTTTCCTCCAGCAGTCTGCTGGTCTGACCTCCGTCCTGAAAGCTCAGAGTGACGGAGCTGCAGGCTGTAACTATATAATCCTCAGTGAACAGACGTTCACCTGCTCAACTGCTTAAAACTGCAGTTTTCTAAAGGAGGTTCTGCACTGGAGTTCAATAAGGGAGGTGAAGTTAGAAGATGCTGTATATAAAACAAAATACGATAAATCTCATCTAATAAAGAAATCTTTTTATGCAATAGTGTAAAAATGTTTAACTTGATTTATGTAAAACAGGCGAAAGGTTACAAGAAACCAAACTGGAGCAAAATACACAACAAATAGGAAAAAGATTCAAACTCTGTTCAGTTTCAATCTATGATATGTGAACAAAGTAGAAAAATATACGTATAGATTTCTCAAGAACACTCAGAAGTATCAGTGAGCTTGTTTCTCGTTAGGATTCATGTGGAGCTCTGCAGGGTTTCATACTCGGACCACTTTTTATCTTTTTGTTTCCTTAATGAGTTTAATTCTTTGACACTTTCACATCTCAAAGTAATAATTAGACTCTGCAAACAACAGAGATGTTAAAACTTTCAGATACTTCTGGTTTTCTGTGAATTTTGCTCTGTGTTGACTGAAAACTGAGTCTGATAATAAACTGAGTCTGATAATAAACTGAGTCTGATAATAAACTGAGTCTGAGTCTTGTGTTGCTGGTTGTGTTGCTGGTTGTGTTGCTGGTTGTTGCTGGCTGTGTTGCTGGCTGTGTTGCTGGTTGTGTTGCTGGCTGTGTTGCTGGTTGTGCTGCTGGTTGTGTTGCTGGTTGTTGCTGTTTGTGTTGCTGGCTGTGCTGCTGGCTGTGTTGCTGGTTGTGTTGCTCGTTGTTGCTGGTTGTGTTTCTGGTTGTTGCTGGTTGTGTTGCTCGTTGTTGCTGGTTGTGTTGCTGGCTGTGTTGCTGGTTGTGTTGCTGACTGTATTGCTGATTGTGTTGCTGGTTGTGTTGCTGGTTGTTGCTGGTTGTGTTGCTGGTTGTTGCTGGTTGTGTTGCTGGTTGTTGCTGGTTGTTGCTGGCTGTTGCTGGTTGTGTTGCTGGTTGTGTTGCTGGCTGTGTTGCTGGTTGTGTTGCTGGTTGTGTTGCTCGTTGTTGCTGGTTGTGTTTCTGGTTGTTGCTGGTTGTGTTGCTCGTTGTTGCTGGTTGTGTTGCTGGCTGTGTTGCTGGTTGTGTTGCTGACTGTATTGCTGGTTGTGTTGCTGGTTGTGTTGCTGGTTGTTGCTGGTTGTGTTGCTGGTTGTTGCTGGTTGTGTTGCTGGTTGTTGCTGGTTGTTGCTGGCTGTTGCTGGTTGTGTTGCTGGTTGTGTTGCTGGCTGTGTTGCTGGTTGTGTTGCTGGTTGTGTTGCTGGTTGTTGCTGGCTGTGCTGCTGGTTGTGTTGCTGGTTGTTGCTGGTTGTGTTGCTGGCTGTTGCTGGCTGTTGCTGGTTGTGTTGCTGGTTGTGTTACTGGCTGTGTTGCTGGTTGTTGCTGGTTGTTGCTGGTTGTGTTGCTTGCTGTTGCTGGTTGTGTTGCTGGCTGTGTTGCTGGTTGTGTTGCTGGTTGTGCTGCTGTTTGTGTTGCTGTTTGTGTTGCTGGTTGTGTTGCTGGTTGTTGCTGGTTGTGTTTCTCGTTGTTGCTGGTTGTGTTGCTGGCTGTGTTGCTGGTTGTGTTTCTGGCTGTGTTGCTGGTTGTGTTGCTGGTTGTGTTGCTGGTTGTGTTGTTGGTTGTGTTGCTGGCTGTTTTGCTGGTTGTGTTACTGGCTGTGTTGCTGGTTGTTGCTGGTTGTTGCTGGTTGTGTTGCTGGCTGTTGCTGGTTGTGTTGCTGGCTGTGTTGCTGGTTGTGTTGCTGGCTGCGTTGCTGGTTGTGTTGCTGGTTGTGTTGCTGTGGCTCTGTGCTGCTTGTTGTGTTGCTGGCTGTGTTGCTGGTTGTGTTGCTGGTTGTGTTGCTGGTTGTGTTGCTGGTTGTTTTGCTGGCTGTGCTGCTGGTTGTGTTGCTGGCTGTGCTGCTGGTTGTGTTGCTGGTTGTTGCTGGCTGTGCTGCTGGTTGTGTTGCTGGTTGTTGCTGTTTGTGTTGCTGGCTGTTGCTGGCTGTTGCTGGTTGTGTTGCTGGTTGTGTTGCTGGCTGTGTTGCTGGTTGTTGCTGGCTGTTGCTGGTTGTGTTGCTGGTTGTGTTGCTGGTTGTTGCTGGTTGTGTTGCTGGTTGTTGCTGGTCGTGTTGCTGGCTGTTGCTGGCTGTTGCTGGTTGTGTTGCTGGTTATGTTGCTGGCTGTGTTGCTGGTTGTGTTGCTGGCTGTGTTGCTGGTTGTGTTGTTGGTTGTGTAGCTGGCTGTGTTGCTGGTTGTGTTACTGGTTGGGTTGCTGGTTGTGCTGCTGGTTGTGTTGCTGTGGCTCTGTGTTGCTAGTTGTGGTACTGGCTGTTGCTGGTTGTGTTGCTGGCTGTGTTGCTGGTTGTGTTGCTGGTTGTTGCTGGCTGTTGCTGGTTGTGTTGCTGGTTGTGTTGTTGGTTGTGTTGCTGGTTGTGTTGCTGTGGCTCTGTGCTGCTGGTTGTGTTGCTGGCTTTGTTGCTGGTTGTGTTGCTGGCTGTGTTGCTGGTTGTGTTGCTGGTTGTGTTGCTGTGGCTCTGTGCAGCTGGTTGTGTTGCTGGCTGTGTTGCTGGTTGTGTTGCTGGTTGTGTTGCTGTGGCTCTGTGCTGCTCGGTGGATCTGACGCTGACATCAGGACACGCCCCGCAGCCTGACTCGTCCCCGGTGGGCGCTCAGAGGCAGCTGAGCGAGGAGCCTGTGGTAGTTGGACTGGATTCAGGGATTAGGTGTTCCAGGGAGGGAGGAGGGTTTGTTGGCTCGCTGCATCCCCCAGAGGACGCTGGGAATGGAGAGAGAGTGCCCCGAAAACACCACCCACCCCCATAGTCTCTCTCTCTCTCCCTCTCTCTCTGTCGCTCGCCCATGTTGGTATGCAGAGAGAGACGGCGGCCAACCAGAGACTGCATGACATACCAGCAGCATGAGAGTGTATGGAAGACCAAGTGTGCCCGAAAACTGACGGAGCTGAAGAGAATCCACAGAGCTGCAGGCTGAGGCCTTCAGGAGCACTTCACGGTCATGACTTTTATTTTGATATTTCATTTTAATGAGGTCAGACACTCTGAGACTGACTGACTGATTAATTGATCGATCAATACGTTTAATTACAAAAATGTAAAACAAAACAAAAAATCTAATTTAAGGTTTTCACAAGAAGTTAAGAATATCAACATAAAAATAGTCGGTAAAGAAATTCTCAAAAAACAACCCAGGCCTCTGCACATAGTGTGTGTGTGTGTGTGTGTGTGTGTGTGTGTGTACATATACATGCATACATGTATTGACACATATACATACACACGTATAATGAGTACTCATAATCTCATAATTATTTATATCCAATATAATATGTATACAAATGTATGTAAGTGCCTTTATGTATTGTCCAGTATTTATTCCCTTAGAATGACAAACACATTAATTCATCAACTAAATATTTATCTTATTTAATTACAATAAAGTAAAAGGTGTATTTTATAATGTATGTGAAATTTTAATTATGACTTTAAAAGCCTCAAAATGTCTTTTTTTATTTTTATTGTCACTGATGATTCTGATATTTTGGTGTAAAATGAGCTGCTGAAATGATGTGATGAGCAGAGAAACAAAGAGCTGCAGAGAGACGAAGGGAAGAAGGAGAAGAAGAAGAAGAAGAAGAAGAAGAAGAAGAAGAAGAAGAAGGAGGAGGAGGAGGAGAAGGAGGAGGAGGAGGAGGAGAAGGAGGAGGAGGAGGAGGAGGAGGAGAGTCCCGTGTCCTGACAGTCAGTCAGTCAGTGTGAGCAGACCGGAGGAGAAGAGCTCCACCTACAGGACGACCTGAACACAACACACTCGTCTTCTGTTCATCTGCTGCTTCACATTTTATAACCTTTAAACTTAAAGATTGTAGAATTACACCAGCTTGTGTTTCAGAACATGAACTCTCATTTCTAATATAATCCTGAAACTGCAGCAGAAACCGTCTTCAGGCTGAATCACTGAAGATTTTCAGAGAAACATGAAGTCTTCATGAACCAAACACACAAATGATCTCTGACGAGTTCAGACGTTTTCTTGTCCCTCAAGTTAAAGTCATGGATTTTAAAACATCTGCTTAAAGTACAGTAAAGGTTATTCATTCATGTTTCCACTCAAGTTTCTCTGGTTCCATTTCTATCTTAATCAGCTGCATCAAAGTGTTTTAAAGTAGAAAATAAATAATTTTGCTCTCCAGTGTTGTTGGACAGATCTCACAGTCGTTCCTAAAGTCTAACATCTTCCTCACTGTGTTTAATCTCTATAAGTGCAGCGATCAGCTGATTGGCTGTGTTGGTATTTAAAGACATGATGTGACGAATAGATCAGCTGTGGGACTCTGAGTGTTTCTTCAGAGCAGTGAGTTACATGTCAGACGGGCATTTTTCTTCTGTAAACTCTCTCTAAACGTGACCTCACAGGAAGCTCCGCCCTTCTCCTGTTGGTCTCCACGACGACTCGCTAAGTGTTGCCATGTCAACATTATGTGACCCCAAACAAACAGAGGGAAACTTCTGAGTGACGACCGGAGAACATGAGGACGATCTGACGACCCGCTTCATCTCAACCAGAACCAGAACCAGACGGCCATCTTTGATCACAACACATGAACCGGATGAGTTGAGAGTGTCTGAACACTGGAAACATGTGAGACGGTCATTAATTATCCCTTATCATGTTCCTGTTGAAATGTTCAGCTAATTACCTCCCCACACACACACACACACACACACAGTTCTGATGGGGGTCCCTCGGGTCTGATGAGGACTAAAGGTCCGCCCCGAGGAACACGGAGCAGAACTGGACCTAATGGGCTCCCCTGGTTATTCCACACAGAGGAAGTCTGAGAGACACAGAAACACTTCAAACATTAGAAATCATAAAAACACTCAACTTCACAACTGTTCCAGCAAAATATACAAGAGTCCACATTCTGACTTCATACATCCAGATAACGAGATGAAGATGATAAAACAACATTGTGAGATAATAATTCAACAAGCTGGAGTCTTTAATCTTCAGTAACTGTGTCAAAACTACCAGAACCACAGTGAAGTTTAGATCAGATAATTATTTATAATATACAGAACATTTGTCAAATATATGATGAACAGATTCATTATGGTTGAGATCCAGAGACGTCATGATCGTGAGGATTATTGTAAATAAGAATTATGAGATTTAAATCAAACTGCTGCTCTCTTCTGATGTTTCAGTGTTTCTGAGATTATTTATGAAAATTATTACATTTCCCCAACATTTACGTCATTGTTTGATTACTTCATAATTCAAAAATAATTACACAATATCAACTTGCCATTTTATTTCTAAAAGTGCTGTTTTCGTTATCTGTATTTGTTCATCAGGCTTCAAAGAACAGTTTGTATTAAAGATCCGAACAAGCCGTGTGTGAGAACACGTGGTTAACGTGAGATTGCCGTTTGTTTTGTTTTGGTTCAGAACATGGACGACTTTTGTTGTCAGGCAGAACACAAACCCAACAACTCAAGCACAACCTCGGCCCGTCTGTCCGGACTCAGCTGCCTGATGGCGTCAGATCGTCACAGACGGGTTGGTGAGACGTCACAGGAGGACACAGCATGAGGTCTAACTGGTGTCTGATCCTCTCCAGGAGTATTTGTGTTTCATCATGTTTCATGTCTGTTTCACTCCAGCGGTTGTTGATGAAGCTTTGCGGCGAGCTGTGCGTGTTCGCAGTCTGAGCTGCACCTGCGTGTTGAAGGGATTTAACGTTATCTTCTGTCCTGTGCTCTCAAATCCATGTTGATGCTCCCATGATGCCATTAACCTGGGGGAGGAAGGCGCCCGCGATCACGAAGAATCAGAGCAAATCTGTGTTAATCTGATAAAAGGGTGAGATTAGGTGGAATAAAAATATTTAGAGCTGATAACTGTTCAGATGGTCAGTATGGATGAGGACATTGTTGGTGCTGAGAGGCAGCAGATGAAGTGTGTGTGTGTGTGTGTGGGGGGGGGGGGGGGGGAGGGTCAGCCAATCAGAGCGCTGTGGGCGGAGTTAAGAATGTTAGCGTTGAGGCTTGTTAACTGGCAGCACGGAAATGTGTCGTGACTGTAGATTCATGTCCGTTTGTTATGTTCAGATGTTGGTTTTGTGTCTTGTATTCTGCTGATCTCCATGACTTTAGTCTTGTGTCTCTGGTCCTCTAAGTGTTTTTTTCCTCTGTCTCTCTCTGGCTGTAGTGTTGTTTCCCTCCGTGTTTCTCCTCTGTGCTCCTCCCCCTCTCATCACCACACCTGACCTCCTCACCTGTTCCTCATCTGGTCATCAGTGTCTGTGTATTTAGCCTGTGTCTCCCCTGCACTCCTTGTCCGTTCATTGTTCTTCTCTGTCTGTTCTTGTTCTTGTTCTTGTTCTTGTTCTTGTTCTTGTTCTTGTTCTTGTTCTTGTTCTTGTTCTTGTCCTTGTCCTTGTGATGCCCCTTTTGGTTTGCGCTTTGTTTAGTGATCTTGGTTGCTGCTTTGCTTTTATCCCTTATGTCTAGTTTTTGGTCTAGCTCCCTTCTGTTGTTCTTGCTCAGCTTTAAATTAAAGCTCGCCTTTCGTTCCCCTCAGTGCTGCCTCTTGTCCTCTGATTATCTGCGTTTGGGACCACCTCCCCCTTCCATAGCCTTCACCTTTAAAACCTGACCTGACAAAATGTACAGAAATACATCTTCACAGTGTCGTAGTCCACAGAACAGTTCTGGAGCTTCACAGTAAAACAGAGTTGCAGCGTTCTGCTGAACAACTGAAGCAGCTGAGACTTGATTTAAAACAGAGAAACAACCACAGAAACATCAAATTTCTCCAAACAGCTGTAATCAGTCTGCAGGCCTCAGCCATGACAAATCAGCGTCTTACAAGGAAGAAAATGGACTAATTGTTCAGTAGTTGATGCTGAATTTACAAGAAGGTCCAAATAATGCAGAATGAGTCAGAGACAGAGTTTCACAGAGTTTATAAAGTGTCTCCAACTCAACAACTCACTAAACTGACACATTTGTTAAGGGAGTCTGGGGACTTTCTCCACGGGGACAAAGAAGTCGCCTATATTGTTCCTGTTTAGTGTCTTTGTAACATGTGACATGTTTAGATCAATAACATGTTTCTTCTTTCATAAATGGAGTGTAAATGGTGAAATCAGTGTAAACAGTGTGTTCAAACAGCTGATCAATGTTGGCAGGTAAGACTTTAGCACTTTAGACACAGAAGCAGACAGGCTGGTACAGACATGCTGCCACAAACTGACACTTTTTACAAGGAGACAAACAACTTCAGCTGAAACATTTAATGCTGAATTTACAACAAGGACACAATGAGTCAGAATCTGTCAGAGACACAGTTTCACTACGTTATAAAGTTTGTTTTAACTTAAAAACTCTTAGAATCACTACATTTGTTAATGGAGTCTGGTGATAGTGTCCATTCTGCCTGCTGTCGTGGCTTCTTGGCGTCCTGTCACTATAACAACCATCAGGTTCGATGACGTCATTATCGAGGACACATCACACACATCACAGCTACACACTCATTCTTTAATTTTACACAATCACTGGCTGAAAACACGACTGTTGTAATTAACAGTGGAGAACAGTCATGTGAAAGTAAAGACATGTTTTTATTTTCATTCTCCTTTAATGTTAATACAGAAGCATTGAGCTCAAGTCTTTCAGTCCAACAGTCCATTAGTTGTCGTGCTTGTTGTGAATGCGCAGCAGCGTCTGTGTATAATTCATGTTTCCACTCTGAGGGTGGCCGTCAGCCCAGTAACCACCACATCAAGCCCTGCTGTGAGCCTGGTGCTGCTCACCTCCCCACACGTGTGACCGGGCTGCTTTTTAAACAGCTTCCAGGTTTGTGGAGTTAATTAAAGTGACGCGTCACACGTGGAGCTTAACTTCACTCGGGCCATCCTCGCTGTAATTGCTACCTGGCTCTGAAACGACTCTTTCATCTGAAGACGTCTTCCTCTGCCAGAGCTTTAAAACTGGAAGTGTCTTTATTGGAGCTTCACCACTTCCTACCACATCATCTGGAGACGCCACGGTCCACAAACACAAGGCTGTAACGAGGTAAAGGTAGAGAGCAGAGAAAAACTTTATTAAAAACAAAGTTCATTAACAGAGAAAAGTTTCCTCCCGGTGAAACGTTGTAATGTTATTTTTTAACTTCTCTCCTGGCTGCAGAAAAACACCCCTGAGATTACAAACCTCTCCTCTTCATCGATGTGTTTTGGTTGATGTCACGTTGGATGCACATGAGATAACAGAGGTTTCAGACCTCTGCAAACCTCTTTTAAAAAAGCCAAAGGCACTGCTGGGATTTGGACAAGAGTCCTGCTTGACAGCTAAGTTCAGATAGTTGCCTGTCAGTGTGTTTGTACAGGAACAAAGAGTCCTCGTCCCTGGGTGGGCTCGAACCACCATCCTCTCGGTTAACAGCCGAGCGCGCTGGCCGATTGCGCCACAGAGACACATTCTGGTTGATGCACTCGATTGATCGTGGCTCGTCTTCTTCTGAAATCTGTTCTGCTATGATCAGACAACATGTACTATTGATGTCATCAAAGAATCTCCTCTAACTGGAATGATCCCACAGTCTAGTAGAGTGCCAACAAACTACCTGTCAAAGAAAAAACACCATTCATTGTTCTTTCCAAGACAAAAACACAAAACATCAAATTGTTTTATTATCAATCATGTCTCTGTTTTCCATTTCCATGTTTTTTCAGAGGACTTTCTTGATCGGCTTTCTTTTGCTTGAAGTCACACTGAATGCACATCAGATAATAGAGGTTTTATTCCTCTGCTAACCTCTTTGAAAAAAGCCACAGAAGGCACCGCTGGGATTTGAACCCAGGATCTCCTGTTTACTAGACAGGCACTTTGACCAACTAAGCCACGGCGCCCTCACGTTCAGTCCTCTCACAGAGTCTTACATGAAGCATGAAATCACACCAAATCAAATCAAACATGTTTGGCAATAGATGCTTCGTTATTTGGTCAGGGCTTTTCCAGATCTCGACTCAGCAGACAGACCTTCAGCTGTACACTGGCATCCAGTGGGGGAAAAACCTTTCAGGGCTCTGGAGAGCAAAAGCTACAGTTCCCTACAAAGTCAAAGAACATCATAGCACTGGGTCTTTGAACAATAGTTGCCTGACAGTGTGTTTGTACAGGAACAAAGAGTCCTCGTCCCTGGGTGGGCTCGAACCACCATCCTCTCGGTTAACAGCCGAGCGCGCTGGCCGATTGCGCCACAGAGACACATTCTGGTTGATGCACTTAAAATATTGTGGGTCGTCTTCTTCTGAAATAGAAACAGGTAGTTTTGATGTCATCAAAGAATCTCCTCTAACTGGAATGATCCCACAGTCTAGATTCATTGTTCTTTCCAAGACAAAAACACAAAACATCAGTTTGTTTTCTTATCAATCACGTCTCTGTTTTTAATGTCCGTGTTCTTCATCAGATAATAGAGGTTTTATTCCTCTGCTAACCTCTTTGTAAAAACCCAAGCAAGGCACCGCTGGGATTTGAACCCAGGATCTCCTGTTTACTAGACAGGCACTTTGACCAACTAAGCCACGGCGCCCTTAAAGCTGGACTGTCTGCACAAGATCTGGACTGGCAGAAAAACCTTTCAGGGCTCTGGAGAACAAAAGCAGCAATTCCCTGTCAAGTACAGAGACATCAAGGATCTCAGTCTTTGGACAAGAGTCCTGCTCGACTTCAAGATGGACAGCTAAGTTCAGATAGTTGCCTGTCAGTGTGTTTGGACAGGAACAAAGAGTCCTCGTCCCTGGGTGGGCTCGAACCACCATCCTCTCGGTTAACAGCCGAGCGCGCTGGCCGATTGCGCCACAGAGACACATTCTGGTTGATGCACTCGATTGATCGTGGCTCGTCTTCTTCTGAAATCTGTTCTGCTATGATCAGACAACATGTTCTACTGATGTCATCAAAGAATCTCCTCTCATTCGGTAGTTCTAGGTCGGGTCAGAACTCACCTCTGAGGATCGTTGACAACATGTGCTGCAGGTAAACAAGCTGCAGCCACGACAGACCGAGCTACAGGCTAGCTACCAGGCTGCTAACGTTAGCTCGGTCAGTCTTTTATACCGCAGCATTAAATGACATTTCCATGTAACAACAATAATATGAAGCTGATTAAACGATGTGAACTCCTGTGTGATCAGTTCAGGAAGCTGATCCAACCTGCTGTGATTCATCAGCTGATGCAGGTCAGCTGATGAAGTTACGCAGCTGAACGACTGAGCTGCTTCTGAAAGTGCAACATGAACAACGACTGGAGTGAAACTTGGTCATGAGTTGATGAGTTGCCGTCAGAGGAGCTCAGACAGAATCAGTGAGCTGTTTGACATTTACAGGCTTCAGCTGCAGGACGGAGAGTGTTTGTGTGGGACAGATAAACGCTGAGCGGCGAGGACTCTGGAGACACGACGACTCGTCTGATCCTCATTGTTGACTTCAGCATCACGCTGAGTTTCCTCCAGCAGCTCCGCTCGGACACATGAAGGATAATCTTCACATGGCAGCGGAGTTAAAGCCTCGTCTCCGGTGGACGCTCGTCCTGTCGGCCTGCTGATAAAACACAGACGTCAGCCTCAGCTTTGACTTTCTGTCTTTCACTGTCAGCTGAGAGTCAAACTCAAATACTTCACTCAGATTTCAGATTCCTTCCATATTTAAACCGACTTCTGTCTCAGAATCAGAGACGCAGACTGAAAGTCCCGTTTCCAGGTCGTGATGTCAAACCAACGTCATGGACCTCTGACTTGTCCTCTGACTTGTCCTCTGTGTCGACTTTTACACAGAACACGTCTTCTGCTCAGGCTCCAGGTTGGTCTGAAGCTCTGCTGGACTCTGACACAGTGTTTTAATTCTCTTTTCACAACTTACATTTTGAAGGTTTTATTTTGAAAGTGTCTCAACTGATCGACTGAAGGTGTGTGAGCGGTGAGGTTCTGCCCTGCAGGACCGATTGGACCGGTTCTTATTCTGTGAATATTATATAACAGAGTCCAGATGGACGAGTGACAGTTCTCCTCCTGGTGATTTACTTTATTGTTTTGAGGTATTTGAAAGCTGTTTTTGTTTTGGTCGAGTTCAGGTCAGAAAAGTTTCCAGTCTGGACTTAATTTAATTTAGTTCACTTTTGGTTTCACACAGAACCGGAGCAGCAACGATCACCTTGATTAACAATCATCTCTGTTTAATGTTTCTCAAGACAGGAAGTTCATATTTTAATGTTTCCTACTTATTGCATCTTTAATTCTTTCACAATAAGATGTATATAACACAGAACGTCCAGCTGCGTCCTTCACTCAGATACAATAATATACATCATAAACTTTTATTTCTGAAAATATCTAATAAACATCTTCTCGACTCTTGTCATGTTTTTCTTCTTCCAAATGTTTTCTTGTCTTCTTCTTTGTCTTTTTCTGCACAGAACAGAGTTTCTGCAGACGAACGTCCCACTGAAGTATTTTTATTTTAGACTCCAGACGTTTTTAAGTCTTGAGACAGACGTCTGCGTGACGATGACTGACAGCTCGTCCCACGCTGGACTGAGCTAAACTGGTCTTCACTCTTGGCTTCTGTTCTGGAAACATTATATTTAAAAGTTATTCTGGATTAATAGAATCAAACATTCTGATGATCTGTGGCCTCTGTTCTCAGTCCAAAGAACAATAAGCCCGTACTGAAAACATTCAGCCTCTAACCAGAGCAAGTTAACACAAAGTAACTTCTAACTGCAGCCAAACCACAAAGTTTCCTCCGTCCAAACAAACTTCGTCCGTACGATGAAGATCCAACACGTCTGTCGCTGCAACAGTCACGTTGTGTTTGGATATCGATTAACACATGAGCCTCTTTAACAGCAGCTACATCGCTAACGAGCTCCTTATTTGCTCCGCCCCTCTCAGTGACAGTTAGCCTCCATGTAACTGCTTAAACGTGATTGGTCGATACCACAGTACAGTACTTCATAAACCAGAATCTTACTCACCTTCAGATTCTGTTAACCGGATCATAATAAAGCCTACGATGTGATGAGAGCTGGACCTCCAGTCAGTCATACATCACTGAGCACGAGCAGACCAGACGAGTCCGAACATCGTCTGACGAGGCTCATCGACCAATCAGAGATCAGTATTCCAGTGAGTGCAGACAGCAGAGTGTTTTAGCTCCCAGTAAACAGAGACGAGTGTCAGGAGCTACATTACAGCCTGGGGCCCTTTCATCCGTCTGAAGGTGTAATGAGCGGCTGTCAGTGTCCTGCAGGCGCCCCGCTGGGCTAAATCACCCACATCACACTCGCCTGCTGTGGCAACCTGTAATCGAGCGTCCATCAGGCCGGACCAGCGTTTGTTGTCCATCAGCTCCGACTCTGTTTGTATTCATGTGGAGCTGCAGGACGACGGAGCGGCAACACGAGGCGGGCCTCCATTAAGTGGCTCACACGGAGCGGACCGGCAGTCCAGTCCTCCAGAACAAACAAACAAAGAGACTGATGGTCTGGAGTCCAAACAGAGCGAGTGTGATGAGACACCTGTCGTCACAACAGGAAGCAGAAACCAGGTGTGTCGTGTCTGTCCAGCTGCTCACGGTCCTGATGCAACAGCTCTGGTAATGTTCTGGTTGGGTCCAGACACAGGAACACAGCTGGTTCTGTCTCCAGATCTCATCACAAACATCCAGCGGTTTCATGCTGACAGATGTTGACGCTCGCTCTCATCCAGCTGTCGTTTCACTTTCAGAGTGTTTCCACTTTATACTTCCTCCTCTACATGTTGGAATATTGCACTTTTTACTCCACTGCATTTATTTACTAACTTTAGTTACTAGTTACTTTACAGATTACATTCTGCATCATTTATTCACAGTTTACATTTCATATATACATGTTGATATCTGGCTCAGTTACTTTACTGATACTGTAGATCATTAAATACATTTAACATCAGAGACTTTCATGTTGGAGACTTTCACTTGTACAGAGTAAGATGGTCACACCAGGTCTTTACTCTGGAAGCTCAGAGTGTCACATGACTCACAGCGATGAAGAGAAACGTCTTCATGAATAACGTTTAAAAAGAACAGAACCAGAAGCAGCTGTGTTCTGGTCGGGTGGACCGAAAAATAATCAAGTCTTAAAAAAGTGTGAAGGACGAAGCAGAATCTGAATCTCGATGTTCCAGGAACAAGTTGATCACATTTCAGTCCGTCGCTCAGAGCAGCAGCGATCTGAACGTTGGTTCTGGTTCTGCTCGACTCCAGTTTCTCATAAAAGCTGATAAAAGCGGAGGAACAATGGAGTGTTATTGTTGAAGCTGCAGCAGCAGAAACAGCAGCGCTGCCAACACAAACCGACGGCAGCTCCATCGCCCCGACAATACAATCAGAGAGGAACACCAGGAAGCGTCGGGCCGCAGGAACAAACAGACGGCAGACAGTCAGGCAGCAGCAGGCTGTCATCATTCAACAGGCTGACGGTGATAATACAGACACGACGACCGAGACAGAAACATGTCGTCACATGTGGAAGCTCGCGGCCGCCAGCAGACTGACGCTGACTCTCAGATCAGGTGCTTTACTTTTACTGAGAGGTTTGAATCTGTTGATCAGACTGAAGACTGATTTAGATCATTTGTGATTTAGAAGTGAAATCAAGACGCCGCTAATCAATAATTATTAAAGCTGAAAAAATACTGATGTTAAACTATTAAAATATCATAATGTTTATTTGTATAGATCATTATTTTTGTTATCATGATTTCATACAGAACTACTGTGATATGTTCTTCTCATTGTTTCCCATCATGCACTTGTTCTTCAGGTGCGTCTGCTGCATGATGAGGTCATTCTGGGATGAATCCAGATGTTTGAGTCTGACAGTGACACAGGAAGCTGTCCGGCCTCAGCCCTATCAAAATAAAACAACTGCTGTTTACAGACACAGTTTGTTTGAGAGACATGTGACATCAGACTGACACTCAGATCCAGGTCACTGATTGGTCGGCTCCTCAGCAGCTGAAGTATCAGTGGACCAATGAGACATCAGGCGGCCGCGTGCAGTCTGAGGTTGTTTCTGACCTGCAGCTCTGTTACACATGAACACAAACACGCCTTCATATGTTCAAACACTCTGATTCAGTCACATCACAGACTGTCCGTCTCTTCTCACAGGTCAGAGTCTCCTCAGACGGGATTCATTAAAAGCCGGTCGTGTCTCTGAGTATTCTCCAATCAGAAATGAGCAAATGTCTATGAAATGATGTTGCTTCAAAAAACTGAAAAGCGCCGCTGATAAGAGCGATTTATATTCAGTTGTGAGAGCACTTTTTAAATGAATCCCTCACGATTCAGTCGACGGTCAGATAACATTCCTGCACTCAGTGTCTCACTGATTCGTCAGGCAGAAGAAACTTAATCAGCTTCCAGCAGGAGTTCAGTTCAGAGCTCCATCTGACGGAGACGGCGTTCAGCACCAGAACATTGTAATCTGTTACTGTAATCTGTAACTGTAGTCTGTAACTGTAATCTGTAACTGTAGTCTGTAACTGTGATCTGTTACTGTAGTCTGTAACTGTAATCTGTTACTGTAGTCTGTAACTGTAATCTGTTACTGTAATCTGTTACTGTAGTCTGTAACTGTAGTCTGTAACTGTGATCTGTTACTGTAGTCTGTAACTGTAATCTGTTACTGTAGTCTGTAACTGTAATCTGTTACTGTAGTCTGTAACTGTAATCTGTTACTGTAATCTGTTACTGTAGTCTGTAACTGTAATCTGTTACTGTAATCTGTTACTGTAGTCTGTAACTGTAATCTGTTACTGTAATCTGTAACTGTAGTCTGTAACTGTGATCTGTTACTGTAATCTGTAACTGTAGTCTGTAACTGTAATCTGTTACTGTAGTCTGTAACTGTGATCTGTTACTGTAGTCTGTAACTGTAATCTGTTACTGTAATCTGTAACTGTAGTCTGTAACTGTAATCTGTTACTGTAATCTGTAACTGTAGTCTGTAACTGTAATCTGTTACTGTAGTCTGTAACTGTGATCTGTTACTGTAGTCTGTAACTGTAATCTGTTACTGTAGTCTGTAACTGTAATCTGTAACTGTAATCTGTTACTGTAGTCTGTAACTGTAATCTGTAACTGTAATCTGTTACTGTAGTCTGTAACTGTAATCTGTTACTGTAGTCTGTAACTGTAATCTGTTACTGTAGTCTGTAACTGTAGTCTGTAACTGTAATCTGTTACTGTAATCTGTAACTGTAATCTGTTACTGTAGTCTGTAACTGTAGTCTGTAACTGTAATCTGTTACTGTAATCTGTTACTGTAGTCTGTAACTGTAATCTGAACTCTAGAGTGTTTGTGAGACAGGAGGAGGAGGAAGGTTCTGCTGCAGCTGCTGTGAGCTCCTGTCTGACCTCAGCTGCAGAGTCCAGATTACAGATTATAGTTACAGATTACAGATTACAGTTACAGATTACAGATTACAAGTCTCCGTGGATCCACGCTGAGTGTGTTGTGTGACTGCAGAGCGTTTCTCGTCGCAGGCTGAATGTTCTCGTCCTCTCTGGCTGCTGTGTCTTCACTCCGGTCAGGTTCCTAGTTTGGATTAAAACAGCTGTTCTGGTCGACCAACAACACCTGTGACTGTCTGCAGGTGTGACGGCTGTGATGACACGATGTTTGTGTTTGTATTCATATTATGACAAAAGACACGAAAGGATGACGACGATATGACGGAGGTGACTCGGGATAAAGATCTTGAACCCGTCTGACCTGAAGCTGTTCTGTTAGCTGATCCGTCCTGATGTTGCTGTGTGAGAATAACGAGCTGGAGGTCGTCAGCTGACCTGAACACACTCACACTGTATCCTGCGTCACCTGACTTCCTTCTTTGCTGTGGTCATTATAACTATGACCACCAGAGGTCACCGCCTGACAGGAGACTTCAGTTTGTCTGTAAGAAGTTTCTTTCACAGTCGACCAACAAATGAGGAGCTGTTAGACGTGCTGAGCTCTTCAGTCAGGAGCACCAGCAGAACCGGAGGAGCAGCGTGGAGATGTTTCCTCATCACACCTTCAAACATTAACACAGAGCGGCGCCTCGTCGGATCAGTCATCAGAAACATCTCGGCCTCCCTGCTCCAGAGCCTCCGCTCATGTCTGAATGAATATCCAGGATCAGGTACGGATCCAGGACCGTCTCGCTGCACATTTGTAAATAATTAGAGCGAGGCAGAGTTGAAAGCTTCCTCCTCACATGTTCTGTTGCTGCTCTCACATCCCGCAGAGACCCGCTCACCTCTGAAGTTAACGATCTGCGAGGAGGAGTGTGATAATGCTCCTTTCATGGGAGCAAATGTAAGAAAATCCAGCTTCTCTTCTTCTAATCATGGCGTCCCGGGGGAGCGAGGAGTTTCATACGGCATCTGGTCCGCTTTGATTTCCCCGAGCAGAGCCGCAGGACCTGCTCGCCTTTATGTGAGAATACATTATGTAATTACACTGAAATAAAAAGAAATAAACTCACATTAATCTGGATTCACTGACTCTCATCAGCCTGGAGTCCAGATCGGTACTGACCGCTTCATGAGCCCGTCCTCACCGACACAGAGTCTAGAACGGACCGGCTGCACGGGTCATTACAGACGGACAGAACAGGTCCAGGGAGACAGTCCTGAGTTTGGATCAGAACCTCTAGTTTCTGTGAACAGTTGTGGCGTGTTGGTTTGGATCAGAGCGTCCAGCTGCAGGTCACATGATGATGTCAGCTGTGAGTCATGAGGCGCGACACCACCCTGACTCCACCCACAGCCTGAGCTCACGTCTGTAAACAGATCAGGGTTATTGATCCTGACAGCTGGGAGGAGGCGGACCGGCTGATCAGGGTCACACTTTATCTTATTCAATCAGTCAAACTTTATTTATTCACAGGACGAAACGACGAGACGTATCTGCTGACGTCTCCTGAGATCAGCTGATACTGATTATTAGTAATCAAGGAGACAATAATCAATATGAGGGACCAATCAGTCGAAAGGTTTATAATAAATAATGCAAAAAACATTTTGTTTGTTTTGAGTTACTTGATTTTTTTTTCTGCTACTTTATACTTCACGTCCTCAACATTTACTCAGATTACTCACTCAGATCATCTCGGTGCTGATAGGCCGAGAAACAAGCCAATGAAAACTGTTAGAATAATGTGGATGACTTGATCATTAGCAGATCATTAGATAGATCAATTAAAATCATTAAGCTGCTTTTCTTTGATGTCAGTATTTGTTTGTGTTTCAGAGTTTTCATTAATCACACTTATAAATGTTTTGCTGCTGTATTTGTTTTTATTTATTTATTCTATTTTAAAATTGATGTCACTCCAACATATTTTACAATATGTTTCCTCAAGCTTCTGTTGTTTTATTGTAGAAAATCTGTAAATAATATGTAAAAATAAATGTGAACAATTTAAATAACTGAATATTAATAAAAGTTCAAATTGTTGTTTGATCACTGAAAAGTTCCGTCTCATTGAGTTATTTCTGAACCTGATTCATTATTATGTGAGAATTCATCACATGTGAAATGTTGTTATAGTTTTTACATGGAACAAAGAATTAAGGACATTAAACTTGTTATATAACAGAGTCACATTCTACTTTGTGTTTGATTTTTTTGTGTACATTGATTAATGTTTTTGAAAGTGTAATTTAATAACTTTATTTAAAGTGTCTCCAGCAGCGTTCATTTCATTTTGAGCAGACCGGCCCTTTAAAAAGTGATCATGTTAATTTAACATTACAAACAATCAAGTTCTTCATTAATAATCTGCTTAAGGAGCTGGATCATGTGACCGCGTGCAGCCCGACCTCGTCGTCATGGTAACATCTGTAAATCTCTCCGCCGGTTTTAAAGCGTCACTCTTCTGAATGTGACTCACCGACGGCGAGGAAACACTGATGACATCACTGAGGTCACGATGATGTCAGAGCGGCTCACACTTCATTCTCACAGACATCAGTGGCACCGCCCAGCAACGCCTCCAGAGAGCGGGCCGGTTCTGTACGGAGGCCCGCTGAGGACAAAACACTCACATGGAAACATGAGTGAATCCAAATATTTATCACATGATAAAGTATTCACAGCAACATTAAATAAATCAATACTCTTCAAATAAAAAACACAAATATTACAACATGAAAACACAAACTGAGAGAAAAACTGTCAACAAATACAACAAACACTAAAAGAAACATAAAAAGTTAATAACAGCTTCATTCTAACGTCACAGTGCTGAACATCTGTCAACTCTTCAGACGTCAGCGTCACTCTTCTTCTTCTTCTTCTTCTTCTTCTTCTTCTTCTCCTTCTTCTTCTTCTTCTTCTTCTTCTCCTTCTCCTTCTTCTTCTTCTTCTCCTTCTCCTTCTCCTTCTCCTTCTTCTTCTTCTTCTCCTTCTCCTTCTTCTTCTTCTTCTCCTTCTCCTTCTCCTTCTCCTTCTTCTTCTTCTTCTCCTTCTTCTTCTTCTTCTTCTCCTTCTTCTTCTCCTTCTTCTTCTTCTCCTTCTTCTTCTCCTTCTCCTTCTCCTTCTCCTTCTCCTTCTCCTTCTCCTTCTTCTTCTTCTTCTCCTTCTCCTTCTCCTTCTTCTTCTTCTTCTTCTTCTTCTTCTTCTTCTTCTTCTTCTTCTTCTTCCTCTTGGCCGAGGTGATGATGTCACTGTATCTTTGTCTCCCATGGATGATGTCATCACTCTCATCCTCCTCTGATGTCAAATGAAGCACAGTCAGATAGTGACATCATACAGGGGCTGTCAGCGTACGGTTGGCATGGAGACGGGACACGTGCAGCATGTGGTGGAACTGGTTCTCACTGTCGCTTCATCACTGCAGCGCTCACAGGTTGTGGTTGCTTGTGTCTGATTGGCTGAGAACACAACACGAGGTTGGTCTCCTCCTCAGGTGTCGCACTGTGACAGGTGTCACTGTCGAGCAGCTCGGACATCGATCAGTCGGCTCTGAGTGAAGCTGCAGACATTAAAACAGTCGCCACTGTTGGAGGCGTACTGAGCATGTGCAGCTCTCAACAGAGATCAGACCGAAGTGAGAAGTCTCACTCTGTGGATAAATTCAGAATCCTGCTCTCTGCACAAAAGCTTGTATGGATGTCTCATGTTGAGGTGTTGGATCTGTTGTTCCTGCACGTTCATGGTGACGAATGTGACACACAAAGAAACAAAGAACAGACACACAAACGCGTCTTAACAGGTTTTAAAAACCTGCTGATTGTCAGTAATCCTGGTGTCAACATGGTGCCGCAGCAGCTCTGAATACAGAACCATTCAGAACAATGTGATCAGAATTTAAAACATGTAGAAAAGAAATTCTGGAGAAAAACTTTCCCACAAAGACTCTGAAGTCTGAACACACACACACACACACACACACACACACACACACACAGTGCTCCAGTCTTTGTGTCCTTCTTTGCATCCTGTAGTCTCGTCTGTCGCCTCGTCCTGCTGGTCGGCGCTCGTTAATCCCTCCGCAGATTTAACGAGTGTGTTTTTGTAATCTGGATGTTTCTGTGAAGTCGGCGTGGTGGTCACAAATAATGGTGCATCATGGGACATTTATCAGCCCTGCCAACGAGTCGTGTGTGGGGACTCGGCTCAGTCGAGCTCTTTGTCGATGAATCGAGTCGTCACATCAGAGCTTCGTCCCGCCGCTCGTCCTCTAATGAGTCTTATTCTACAGCAGCGGCGTCGGACGCCACTTCAGCCGCTCGTGTAATTTCAATGTCAAACAAAAGGCGTGTGTGTGTGTGTGTGTGTGTGTGTGTGTGTGTGTGTGTGTGTGTGTGTGTGTGTGTGTGTGTGTGTGTGCTGTGGGCAGGGTTTAACACACTCAGCTCCTCTTTGATGTGTGGAGGCCTGCAGGGAGATCCTCTCTGCACTTTATCACGCAGCCTCAGATGTGAGGCGCTCGCAGCTCTGAGTGGAGCAGAGTGGAGGCCCGGCAGGTGGAAACTGATCCCGGGTCAGAACACGACGCCCCCCAGAGCCTCGAAGCTTCATCTACCCACAGTTCAGTTTACTGACGTTTAAACTCGGTGAGGTCTGTCGCTGCGTCTAACAATCATCTGCTGCTTCCTTTACAGTCACAGCTCAGGACCAGAGCTGTGGAGGACCCAGAGCTCTAAAGGAGCAGTTCACCCAAAACTCAGTCTCCTCTCCTCCTCCTGAGGATATAAAGTCCTCCTCTCCTCCTCCTGAGGATATAAAGTCCTCCTCTCCTCCTCCTGAGGATATAAAGTCCTCCTCTCCTCCTCCTGATGATATAAAGTCCTCCTCTCCTCCTCCTGAGGATATAAAGTCCTCCTCTCTGATAAAGTCCTCCTCCTCCTCCTGAGGATATAAAGTCCTCCTCTCCTCCTCCTGAGGATATAAAGTCCTCCTCTGCTCCTCCTGAGGATATAAAGTCAGGTGAAGCGTGGTGCTTGTTGTGTTCGTTTCTTTATGTTTCCCTCCTGTTAAACTCTTGGGTTCACTCATGTGCATCAGTTTTAAATTAAATTAAACTTGATTATCAGAATTAAATGAGGCCGAACTGTTCGTGTGCCTGAAGTCAGAGCAGCAGCATTAATCCAAACTGTTGGACGTGTTTTCATCCGGCGCTGCAGAATCTCCTGACCTGAGAGCAGCCAGTCAGTCCGTCTGTTGTGTCAGATCTGCAGTTTCATGATGAACTGTAGAGAAACTTAAATCACCTCTTTGTCTGTAATCTGTGGCCTCTATTAGAGCTCAGATCAGCCTCTGATTGGACGAGACGACAATGACAACATAATGAGCTCATTCAGCAGTAATGAGAGTCAGATGGCATCAGGAGGAGGAGGAAGAGGAGGAGGAGGAGGAGGCTGATGGAGGCTGATGGAGGCCGGCGGGGGTCAGGAGGTCATCGATAACATCCGTCTGTGATTGCAGCTCATCAACACCTCGTCGCTGAGACAAAGCTCGACCTTCACACGTCTCCGTCCTCTCAGTCCGACTCTGCAGACGGTCAAATACTGAGATCTCTTTTATTTCTGCCTCTCGACACAGAAACACACCTGCTCCACTTCTTTATTTCAACAGCAAAGTTATAAAACCCGACCGACTGAATGCTGCTGACGATGCAGTTTGCTCTGTCTGTCCTTCTGTCTCTTTATCAGAGTTAAACTTCTTCATTCAGCTGCATTTGTTCTCATTTCATTTCATCTGGACGGGCAGGGTGAGGATCAGAGGCCGGTCAGCTGATGATCCAACAACAACAACAACCTCACATGTCTTCACAGGTTACAGATCTATAGATCAGATGATTGATCACAGGACGCTTCACTTTCTTTGGTGTTTGATGTTTCTTCACTCTGGAGCTGCTGTCAGACTTCATCCAACATCAGCCACATTTCTCCCAAGCTGGCGTCAGTGATGTCGCAGCGTAGTTTAGTGTTGTATGAATATTAAAGATTCACTCTGAATAAAAGTGTTGTGAACACCGGAGCAACCGCACTAATGTTCAATTAAAGCCAAAGTCTCAACTCTGAAGTGGTTTTCATTCAGTTTCTGTCTTTTCGCAGCAGCTGAGAAATAAAAGCTTCCAGTGAGCGTTGAAGGTTTTGTGTTTCCGGACGATGCTGCAGGTTTTGAGGGTCTAAACGGGTTTTAAACAAAGATCACAAGTTGTTTTTCAGGACTGAAATCAGGTGTGAGAGTTAAAATAAAAGCTCTGAACACGAGCGACTGTGAGGAAGTTCAGGCTCTGATCAGATTCATGATCTCAAGTCTTCATTCCTCCACGTCCAGACTGCTGAGTGAGCGACTTCTAATGAGAATAAAATGAGTTTTCTCTCATGAACAGTTGAGTCTGGATCTGGTTTTCAGCGCTGACACCTTCTTTATGTTCAGCGTTTTATGTGAGTGAACAAGTGAAAAACCAACAGAGCTCCCAGCGTCGGGGCCCGGGACAGGGACATAAAAGCAGAAAGTCACAGTTTGTCATGTCGAGACAAAGAGCTGGAGGCAGATGGACGTTTAAACAGCCTGTTTGTGTCTCTCAGTGTGGACTCTTGGTTTACGCTCTTTGACTGGAGGCCTGGAAGTCGTCCTCTGAGGATAAAAACCCCACATGATGTCCGCCGGCTGCCAGCACTGTTAAACAGACACCAGGTCAGTTTTCTTCCTCCTGACTCAGAGTCAACAAAGCTGACTCTGTGAGAGCAGGTCGACACGAGGAGGACAGTGTTCTCAGCTGAAAGCTGACTAAAGGTCCCCCTCGGTGTCTGGACGCAGGAGCAGGAAACGCTGCTCAGTGTTTGGAGAGCCCTCGGGTGCGTTTGGTTTTGGTGTTGGCTGCGGTGCCGGGCGGCCGGCGGGGAGGAGACGCTTCCAGAGCTGCAGCACCGTCACTTAGCAACAGCACCTTTTAGCTGGATGAAAGCTCAGGAAGTCTCTGGGGGCGGGACGGACCGGAACCAACAGGGACGAGACGCCGGTCCAACATTAATGTCCAGAAATATTATTAACTCTTTATGAGACGCTGAAACAAAACGTTTCCGTCAGAAACTCGACTGACTGCTCGCTTGGACGTCATCACTCAGAGAACTGAAGCTGGATGTGTTCGATCTGTTCAGTCGTCACAGTCAAATGTTTCATCTGCAGCAGAAACTGTGACGTCGTCCTGCAGAAACTCTGTGTGTCTGAAGACTCACTTTCTTCTCCAACATTTAGCTTCAACCTCAGTGACTTCAGGAAGACACAAGAATACATTTTATTCTCCTCTTCTTTTGTTTCTACAGTTTCTTGCTTATAAAGAACTAAAAGCTTCACATGAAATCTGGAGATAAACGTGATAATGAGTTTTATTTCAAAATAAGAGACTGTTGTCACGGCGGTGAGTCCAGGAGACAGAGACGAAGTTATTAAACGTGTTATAATACTGATTCAGAATTGTATTCGATCATATATCTGATAGTCGTGTTGACATGATTGCATTGATAACCTGACTGAGGGAACAGTTCTGTGGAGCTCGCTGTGTTTAACAACGTCTTCAGATGACTTCTTGTTTTATCATGATTATTAAAACAATGTAAGTCTCGAGTTTTTTTCAGGTCAGATTTATGAGACTCGGGACAGAAAAATGGAGACATTTGATCGGCGACGACTGTAAAAAAGATACAGAATGAAACATATTTAATACCTTCACATAAAAATCAAGAACCTCACGTGAATAATTTGATATCAACTGAACACTTGATTCCAGTTCAGATTTAAACAGGACCAGATTCTGCAGATCCGGACCTGCTGGAGGAACAAACACCTGGAGGTTCTGTTAGGACCGCAGGTGTTTATGTTCTTGTTTCCTGTTTTATTTTGAAATTTTACTCTCATGTGTCCTGTCTTGCTTTTCGGTTCCTCCTGTGTCCTGACCTCTCAGAGCTTCACCTCCTTTTCTTCTGGTTCTGTTGGGTCTGGTTCTCTCTCCTGGAGTTACAGACAGAATCTGGAGGATTTCTGTGTTTGAACGTTGTTGAAACTTGTGGTCATGTGTGAACTCAGCAACATGAAGAACGAAGGTCGAGCTGGTTTACACTCGTTAACTCTCCTGTCCTGTAACTGACGTCTGTGTCTGTTGTGCTGGATGTCTGATCAGAACTCCAGGTTCAGTCCAGATGTGATCCAGGTTCTGCTCCTCCGGCCCGTCTCTTCTGTCCCCATGATGAAGCTCGTTATGATTAATGCTGCTGATGTAATTGTTCTCTGATGGACCATCTGTGTGTTACAGCTCATCTGGTGTATTCGTCCCGTTTGTGAGGAATATTTTGTTAAATTGATGAAGTCGTTCGTGTTTATCGACATTTTGATTCATTATCTGGTTACTGATTTATTCAGATGTTGGATGATTATTGAACCTCCTGGAAACATTTTTTCTACAGACGACTGATTTTATTTATGTTTTGATAAAATATATGAAATATTTGATAGAATTTAGATTTTTATGTGAATTTATGTTTACTGAAGTGATTTAATCTAATTCGCTGTTTGATTTCAGTTTATTCACTGGCCGTCTGTGTGAGGGGGGTTTGGTTGAACTCTTCTTGTTGCTCTTCTCTCCTCATTTTAAATAAAACTGAGTGTTTTACCCATCAGGCCTCAGCATGGAGCTCCGAGTTCACACTGAGCTCAGCTGATGACTGGAGGAGGTGTGATGTCATGGCGCCCTCTGGTGGAGGCGCTGAGAGTTGCTGTGCTCATAAATCTGGACGGGTTGGACTTTTTCTTTAGTTTGAACAGCAACACGACAGATTAATGACGTTCTCTCTGTGCAGACTGAAGTGTTTCAGTTGTGAATGACGACAGAACAGAAACACAGCTGATCTCAGATCTGTCAGAAATAATCAAACTAAACAAGAAACATTCAGCTGAGGTCAGTTAACAGACAGACTCCTCACTGACGACACACCTGTCTGTCTTCAGGTGGGTGTGAGTGATGTGCTGCAGGTGCTGTCCTCTGATTGGACAGTTTGAATACTTGCTGCATGCTGATTGGCTGGGTGATGACCGTGCTGATTTGTTTGGAGCGGCAGGTGGAAGTCTGCTTCATGTTGAAGGACTGAACAGGTGAAGTAGTTCAGAACTCCTTAATGAGGTTCTAGTGGTCCCTGAGAAGAACTTTGGGGTTCTGTAGATGGATCTCAGTGGTCCAGTGGTGTATTTGTAGATGTGTCTATTTATACTTCAGGATGTTCTGTCAGTCACTGAGAAAGTTCTAGGTGCTGTAGTCGATCTGGTGGCCCAATAGATGGTTTTAAGGGACCTGTTGGTGGTTCCATTGGTACCATATGGGTTCTCATTGTACTTTATGTGTGTCTCGGGGTTCTTCAGCTTCTGTTTGTCATTTGTTGTTATGAAAAAGGTTCCAGGAGTCCTGTAGATGGTTCTGGTGGCCCAGTATATGGTTGTAGTTGACTTGTAGTTGGTTTTTTGGGCCCGTAATGACGTTCTAGCAGCTAATGAGAAACTTAAGACACTAAAATGATTTTCGTGTAGCTAGAGGTGCTGTAAGTCATACTGTGGGGTGTCGTGGTTATTATGGAGGTTCTAGTCCATTAAGAGGTTCTGTTGGTAACTGTAGGTGTCTCCAGTGGTACTTGTAGTCATGGATGAGGAGAAGATGTGCAGAGATCGGGTCAGAACCCGATGATGAATAAAGAAACGTTATCTTGTAAGATCTGGCTGCAACATTTTACGTGTGGAGATAAAAATGAGCTTCATGATGATAAAACATGTCGGTACAGGAGCAGACAGAAACCCGACGTGATAACACAAACCACAGACACACAGAACTCAGAACTCTGATCGGCTTCCTGTCTGTCTGTTCTGTTTATCAGCACATTAAACAAACCACCATCACATCTCTTCACTTATATAACAAAGCTAATATTAGTTCCCTCCTGTCTGACGCTGATCATCTTATTCTGGCATTTGTTTCATCCAGACTTGGTGTTCTGCCGTGTTCTGGACACCAAGTCTTCAAACTGCTCTGAACGCTGCAGCCAGAATCAAAACATCAAAATCAAACTCTGTCACGTCAGATCAGACTCTCAGGTGCTTCTGAGGAAATATGTGTCATATCAGTCTGATCACAGGTCACATCCCCACTGGACCTTCTTCTTCTTCTTCTTCTTCTTCTTCTTCTTCTTCTTCTTCTTCTTCTTCTTCTTCTTCTTCTTCTTCTTCTTCTTCTTCAATAATCAGTCCGACCCTGCTGAGGCCTTTAGCTCTGAACTGTCAGGTGTGTTGGACGGTTCTCTGATTACCTGAGCCGGCTGCAGTTCAGTGATCCGTCCAGCAGAGGGAGCGGGTCAGCTGCAGAACCAGAACCAGAGCAGTGATATAATGACTGATGCAACTTTCTGCAACTCTGTTTCTGCTGAGAAAAACAAACTTGAATGTGTCGGCACATTTTATTCCTCACACCACAAAATTTAATTTGTTTAACTCAAGTGAAGGGCTGTTTGTTGTAGAGGCCATATTTTATTCACAGATCCAGAAATGTGGAATAACTGCAGGAAAGTTAAGTTTCAGACTGATTATTCACAGGGATGCAGTGGTAGAACATTAAAGGAACATTTAGTCCGGCTTTAAGAACCGCGGAGGCCCGTTCACCAGAGTTACATCAAACAGACGTGACAAATGTCAAGAAAATACAAATAAAAGCGTGAACAATGACCAGGAGAGGTTCTGGTGTTTCTTTAAAGATCCAACAGTCCTTAAGCAGGTTCTAGTTGTCCAAGTGGTTCTTTAGGAGGTTGTAATGGTCCTTTAGTCGTTCCTCAGGAGTACTTGAGATCCGTTAAGACTCCTATTGGTCTTTTTAGGAGGTCCTGGAAGTTTACAGGAGTCTTATAGGAGTTCCTTTAGTGATCCTTAATGAGGTTCTAGTGGTTCTTTTAGGAGGCTGTATTGGTCACTGAGGAGGTTCTGGTTCATCAGAAGGTTTGAATGGTCTTCAAGGAAGTTCTAATTGTCCTGTCGGAGGTGATAATGATCCTTTAATCGTCCTTAAGGAAGTTCTAATGGACCTTTAAGAAGTTCTTGTGGTCCTTCAGGCAGCTCTAGTCTTTCCAGAGGCTGTTGAGTTTCATTTTCTCTGAAGAGGTTCTAGGGATCCTTGAAGTGGTTCTAGAGACTTGTTAAGAGGTTTCAGTGGTTACCGAGGTGGTTCTGTGGGTCCATTTGTTGGTTCGTTTGGTGATTCTAGTCCTCCTTTGGGAAGTTCTAATGGCCACTGACTTGGTTCCACTGGTGTTGTTGGTGGCACTGTCTCGACTCGAGATTCAAAAGGTCTTTCAGGTTTTCTGGGAAGTTCTGGTGGTTATAGAACGGGTTCTAGTGGTCCTTTCAGAGGGCCCAGTAGCCACTGGGGAGGTTTTAAGGTTCCTTTTTGTGGTTCTTTGCATCATTTAGGACATTTTCCTGTCAGCTGCTGCAGCTATCGAAGATGTTCCTGTGGTAAGTTACAAGGGAGGTTCTAAGATGAGTGGGGAGGTTCTGGCGGTCCTTTGGGTTTGTTGTTGTGAGAACCGATACTCAGGAAAAAGCTCTTGAAGTGGAGAATGTTTTTAATGTTGCAGAAAACACAAACTGATATACTGATGAACTGACTCCAGATATAAAATAAATACAGCGAACAGAACATGTAAATACAACCAACCAAATCAATAAAACAGAGGTGAATTCATTGAATATTAACAAAATAAATACAAATTAAACCCGATCTTCATGTTTCTCCTCCTGGCAGCAGCGAGCCTCCATATTGTCCTCCTCTATCTTTGTACTCTCATTCTGCAGCTGAACTCAGGTCAGTGGATTAAACCGCCTTAAATTTGAGCTCATGTGTTGGACAAAGTTATTTTTAAAGTGAGAACGCCTGTTCACCTGACAGAGGACATGTGTCAGGGGACAGTTGTGGCCCCACAAGGTCACGAGGCCCCCGAGGCTGCAGCACAGCGAGCCATCTGTTCCTCTACCTGCTGCTGCTGCTGCTGCAACACCAGCTGCTGATCCTGCACACATGCAAACTGCAACACGCCTCTGTGTGACATGCAGATCAGATCAGACACGCAGAGCTTCATCTGCACACACCGTCAATCAACCAATCCAGAACACGGCTCTGTAAAGACCAACAACTGATCCAGCATAAAGACATGGTGACAGAAGATCTGACTGAGGTGACGATGTTCGTTTTAGATTCATGTTCAGGACGAGAGACCGCTGTTTGAGACGGCAGTTCAGTGTTTGTGAGCGTGAAGCTGGAGATGAGTGTGAAACCAGGACTGCTGAGCCAGAAACCGCTGTTTGAGAAAACATTTGTACCATTTCTTCCAGATAATATCTGTGACAGATGCAGAAAACGAACGTCAGAGACAATGAAGTCAGACAGTTCTGCAGAGAAGTCTGACATCATTTGTTGAGTTTAAAGCTTCATTGTTTATGTTGAAAATGTAATAGTTAAGACTTTAACTCGACCGTCCTCGTGTTTCGCTCCAGTTACTGTTGTTGCAGAGACAGTGTTAGCATCACAGCAGCAGCTAGCGCTCTGGCTACTGTCCAAAGCAAAAAGCAGCAGTAATAATCCCAGTTTGATCCAGTAACCCTGATCTCAGCGCTATAAAAAGACCGAGTCAAACAGACGCTCGTATCAATAAGTCGGCAGGTTTTGTAGAACGAATGAATGTTTTGAAGCATCTCAAGTCGCAGTGTTGCGAAGAGACACGTGTTAACATGGGAACAGACTTCAACACAACACCGTCAGTGACCCTCCGTCTGCTCTCCCTCCATCTTCTCTGCCTCCATCAGTGAGTTAACTGGGGACAACGATTCCTCCTCCTGACATGAAATGACCTTCTTTTTCAGTTGACAGTGAACCAGGCCGTACGTGGACGCTGTCATTCCTCCACGCTGTGACATCACGCTGTGACATCACGCTGTGACATCACACTGTGACATCAGCGTTCAGGATGAAGACAAAAGTTGCATATCAAGTAACAAAGTGTGACATTAATCAATTCATGTGCTGTTTCATTCTGTCCTCCACAAACACAAGTTAAGAAAAAACAGAGAGAATGTAATTTATGAAAGTCACGAGTTCACCTGCACACGACAACGTCCTGTTGGATTTATTTTTTATTTGATGCTGTTTTTATTTCAGTAAAACATAACTGCTAACTGCTGCTGCTGCACATGAAGCTTTTCTGTAAAACACTGTTGACACAGTGCTATACAATAAACTGTGTGTGTGTGTGTGTGTGTGTGTGTGTGTGTGTGTGTGTGTGCAGTAGTAGCAGCAGTATGGAGTGTGTGAGTGTGCGGGGGTGGGGGTTGGTCTCATTGGAGTAGCGTGACCGGCTGATGGAGGATGGAGGCGAGGGGGGGAGGGGGGGAGGTGTGCACTCTCTCGTCCACTGAGCTGCACACACGCCCCCCCCCCCCTCGCCTCCTCCTCCTCCTCCCCCCTGCAGGCCTGCAGACACGCAGAGGGTTTAATGTATCACGAGAGATCAGCAGCAGATCATCGACTGAACACACTGAACACACTGCAGCTGTCCACATGCACAAAGCACACGTTTTATTTTGAAAGCTCCATCAGCTACCATCAGAGCGAACCGCTCGTATCTGCAGCGTTTTATTTTGGTAAGGAGAAGGCTTGTGTTGACAGAGGAGCGTCATCGGTCGTCTCGCTGCAGGACGACATCCTTCATCCTCCAAAACATTCATGAGCCTCCACATGCAGCGCTCAGTCAGCAGAACGAAGCGTCACCATCCAAGTTTCCTCAGCGCAGAAACATTAAATCTGCACGTCGTGTTTATCACGCCAACAACACACAGATGTGACCTGACATCCACCTCACAAGTGCCGGGACGCTGGCAACTCAACATCAGTCAGTGTGAAACCACTGGATATTCTTAACAAGAGACCACTGTTACATAGTGATCAGAGATTAGTGGACGTGAAACCACTGTGTGAGATTTAGTTTCCACTATCAACACAAAGCCACTGGGGATGAACAGAGACCACTGTGTGAAAGGACAAAGTGAAACCACTGGATGTCACGTCGTCTTCCAGCCATGAGACAGAACCAGAACATTTAACCCAGAACATGATCTGTTCTCAGCCTCACCAAGTGGATTCTGTGCAACACAAAGAAACGTGACGTTTGAACAGATCTGTGTTCGTCTCCAACATTTAATCTGGAGACCGGTAGAAAGAGAGTGAGGACGAGCACAGATCTGTATTTACTCCTGATCCACAGGACTGTTGTGTTGTTGTGGAAACACATGATGAGTCTTGAACTTCACGTCGTCCCGTCAGCTGATTATCATTCAGGTTGTTGTCAGGCTGTAGAAACTCTCCAGCAGCTCCAACACTGCAGGTTCGTGACAGAGCTTAAG
>NC_051047.1:29560134-29576848 GCF_904848185.1 Acanthopagrus latus | reverse complement strand
TACTCAACCGAGATAATGCTGCTATTTGAGTAACTCCTCCTCTCCGAGTCCTCCACCAGCAGAAATCCACCTCCACCTCTGTACGTTTCCTCCGCTGCATTTATCTGACAGCTGCGAACAGCCGAGCATCAGCTCCATCCTTCACACATAAATAAAACACAGTCTGACCTGAAGTGTCGACTGCTGCAGGAACAGACGAGCTGAAGCGTCTCCCTCCTCCATCACATCTACATCTGCTCCGCTGAGAGCCAGGTGAAGGTGAAGCGCCGCCGCATTGAAGCTGCAAGTGAGGAAATAGTATTCTCAGTTTGCATGATCCAGTTACGAAAATACACTTTTATAAAACGCTTTAAAAAACAAATGGATTGTACAGAGCAGTCACACAGAGCTCAGCTCAGCCTTCTCAGGTCCTCACAGTCTGTCCTCCAGGAGACGTTCAGGTACTCCTGTAAAAACAGACTCTGGTGACAGTAGAAGTTCTGATCCATCTTGTTTCCTCCAGAACAGTAACAGAGTTCAGGCTCTGACATGGACTCAGAGTATCAGAGTAAAAAGTCTCCCTCTGAAGGACATTTGTGCTCAAAGCTAACTGAAGCTCACGTCATATTAATAGAATTCAAAGACTGTTAAAGTTAAAGGTAGAATCAGTAGGATGTTTGTTGGAGGCTTCACTGCTGAGATGATGTTCTGTATGTGATGACCCATTGCTAACGTTAGCATCCAACCACCTCTTAGCTAACATTAATGTTTGATTACATTTTAGGATTTAAACAAATTAAATGAATGAACAGCTATCGTCTCGTGTCATATTGTCACAAAGTAATGCAAGCTACAAAGTGTCTGGATGCTAACATTAGCATCGTTCCAGAGCCGCTGACCGATCGGGAGGTGGCAGACGTCCACTGGACTCGTGACCTTGAACGCATCAGTACAACATGTGAGCTGTCAGAGGAAAATGGCCGCTGTGTGAATATGGACTGTTAAAACTAAAGTAATGAGGCTGTTCTGAAGCTGTGAGGAGGAGAAGCATTACTGCATTACTTCCCACCTCTGGCTGGCGTTGACTACTTCAGGAACTTCTGACTGTATTTAGCCTCAAATTCAAAGTTTTATGTGATGAACACTTTAAAAACTCAGAGACTCTTGGTGTAAGTTTACCATGTTGCAGTCTTCAGCGATCTCGAGGGGTTTCATCCTCGAACAAAATGTCAGACGCAGTGTGTCGTTCTGCAGACTTGCAAACAAAGTGCGAGGCAGAAAATGTGTTTGTACTTCTGGTGAATGTGTCTGAAGCCTGGTTATAAAACATTCACATGCAGCGTGCGAGCAGCCGGCAGAACCAAACCAAGACCCAGCCGGACCCTGATCGCAGGGCTTATCTGGAATCTGGAGGATTTTGTCCAAATTTTATGGCTGAACATGAATTTTAATGTTGAGCTGAATGAAACATCCTGTACTGAAGGATCAATGAATCTGCAGCAGCTGCAACATCTGCAGGACACAAACTGATCTGATCACAGTCATGAAGCCCAGAGAACAATATGAGCTCTGCATGAAGTCAGAACATGATTCTCATCACAACCTGAACTGAACAGAACTGAACAGAACCCAACAGAACCCAACAGAACTGAACAGAAGTGAACGTCTCCACATTGTTCAGGACTGATGACTCATTTCTAGTTTCTCTCTCTGTTTTCACTTCACAAACTCAGTGTGCACGTCTGAATACATGAACTGAATTCACTGCTGCCCATCTGTCGCTGTGTGTGTGTGTGTGTGTGTGTGTGTGTGTGTGTGTGTGTGTGTGTTGGTAATACTCCAGTGTGTGGGTGTTCAGGCCGGTCTGCTGCTCTGGTGGCATTTCCACTAAACCAACAGCAGTGTGGGAGGTGGAGAATCAGACACATTCACACACAACTACTCTGTCTGTCTGACATTCACAGGAAACCACAGAGTCACTGGTCAGACTGGGAATCAGCACCGTGGACCTGAACGCTGGCTCGGTTCTGCACAGGAGGAAACATTCATCACGTGTGTCTGATGTTCTGACAGAATGAAACATCATTACTGTCATTTTACAGTAAGTCTCAGGCAGGTGATCACAGTGAACTCACAGCATCATCCTGTGTAAGATAATGTGTTTCTACAGTAACACACAGTCTGTGGATGTAAATGATATTATGAACCTGTAATAAGCATCTGAAGTTATTGTAAACACACAACTTTACACTGACAGGAATATTACATTAATCCAACCATGATGCATGTTAGCCTGTTGTTAGCCTGTTGTTAGCCTGTTGTTAGCTTGTTGTTAGCCTGTTGTTAGCTTGTTGTTAGCCTGTTGTTAGCCTGTTGTTAGCCTGTTGTTAGCTTGTTGTTAGCCTGTTGTTAGCCTGTTGTTAGATTGTTGTTAGCCTGTTGTTAGATTGTTGTTAGCCTGTTGTTAGCCTGAATTTAATGCCAGAATTCTGATGACTTCTCAGAATTAGTCGTTCCATTTCTCTTTGAATTCTGAGTTTAAAGTTATAATTCCGACTGTTTCCTCAGAAACAAACCTCAGACTGAATGTTGTGTGTTTTGCGATGAGTTAACGAGCAGATTAAACTGATCTGAGTTCAGTCAGAGATGGAAACTTGAATTCAGGCTTTGTGCAGTTGCATTTTTGTGTTTATAAGGAAAACAGTTGTGAAAATATTTCCTTTCTTCACATTTTGACATTTATGTTGTCGACTTGTCAGACTCAGTGATGAACTGGCTTCTTTTACATCTCCCAGCTGAAACTACAGGCTGTCAGACTGTCACCTCTCAAGGTACAAAGTGGTGTTAGAAGCAAGCTGGTTAGCATGTTAACTTCAGTTGGCATCTCTGCAACACAGTACAAAGACGCCAGGTAAAAAAATAATGATGTTTTATAGTAGAATTCTGGACATGTCTGATCAATAATTGCCCTTTAAACAGTAGATAGCATGAAACCGTTTCCATGTATCTCATCTTAGCCTATGAGTGACGTCCTCGTCCTCTCTGTCACTGCGTCCTGCTGTCGACAGGTGATCAGCTGTGTGATCCTGACTGTAAACATAAAGAAACCTTTGACCTGGAAACACCAGACAGGACAAAGACTGTACATGTTGAAACCCTGAGCCGGTCTCAGTGTGTACGATCGGCTCTGTGCTCTGATATAAAGCCGATCACAGGCCGCTTTCATGCTACAGCGTCTCAAACTGAGCGCTGAGTGAAATAAAGTGGCTTTTTAATTACTGGAGAGAGGCCATTAGCAGCTCGCCCACTCTCCGCAGCGTTTGGCAGCTTCTCGTGCAAAGACGAGCAGCAGGGAGTCCATCAGAAAATTCAATTAACAACCAGCTGAAAGAGACTCAGAGTGACTTCTGAATGGTTCAGACGTGAAATCAGCAGAATCCTCTGCTGCCTCGTCTTTATCTGCTGTGACAGCTGATAGTTTTCATGTTTCAGGTGGACGGTTCAGAGCAGCTTCACATTCAGGAGCTCAGAGAGTCTCAGTCCATCACTCAGACAGGTTCTGTTGTTTCAGAGGACTTTTACAAGAACATGACACACAAAGCCACGTCCATAAAACCCCTGCAGAGACAAGACATCATTCAGAACTCCCCTGAGAATCTGCATGTTTTTAGGTTTTCTTCAGTATCAGATTGATCCAGTGAAAGACATCCGTCTGTCCACGAGTCCGCTGCCAACAGGAGCTGCTAACAGGAGCTGCTAATGGCTAATTCAGCATGTCTTCAATGGAGATTATTTGAGACAATGTAAAGAAATATTGACCAAAAAAACATAAAGTATTGCATGTTAGCTGTGCACCTTTTGGACAACATGTAGGCCTGTTAGCCTGTGGTTAGAATTTGGACCTTTTATACCTTTTTTGTCTAGAGACAGGGCTCCATTTAAAATACACTGTGTATCTATGTAAGTGAGCCACCTGTACAGTAAACTCTTGCTATTCCTGAAATGAGACTTAAAAGTGTTGTGTCCAAAACTCCCGAACCTTCAGTATACTACAACACAGAATAAATCAGTGTGGCACAGGGTAGAGCCGGTGTTACAACCCCAAACTGCTCCTGATTCTAAACTTCAGCCCCTCTGCAGCTCGTCCAGATCCAGCAGGAACAAGTTCTCCCACATCACGCCGGTAGCTTCTGTGTTGAGAATGGCTCCAGTTCATCATCCAGGTCACGGTCAAACCAACACCTGAGCCTGTCCACCACGCTCTGCTGCGGCCAGTCAGCTTGATGCTTCCTCACTATGAAGGAGGAACAACATCCACACTGCTGCAGGACAGTAGGAACTCTACACACCTCCAGACTGATGAGGACAGGTCAGAGAAAAGTTGGACTCCTTTGTGATCCTTGATTCCTCTCCGCTCCAAACCAGACAGGAAACACGCTGCCAAACCAAAACTAAGAGCTAAAAGAGGCTGAAAAGCATCTCTTTGTTCACTGTTGGTATATAACTACTGATGATGTAAGCTTGAAGTAATAATAAGCAGGACAGAGAGACTCAGCATACAGTAGTTACATAAAGAAGGCATTTCTGGCAGCAGCAGTACATTGTGTTCCCTGAGCGCTGATTTGAAAGTTGTTCCTGTAATCAGGCCTGAAGCGGCTGCTGGAGGAGAAGTCGTCCCTCAGGTCCTCTCGATACGTTTCTGGAGTTACATAACGTCCAACATCACACAGGCTAATCATAGACGCAGGCTGTCTTTAACATGGAGTTCGTCCTGCAGAGACGAGGCTTCATGTTCCTGATGTTCACACTCACACTGACTCAGGATCTGCACAAACAGCAGCCTGAGCTTCATCTATTCACATCAGCTGATACACAAAGACTCACAGTCATTATTCTTTATTAATGATCTCATAATATCATGACATCACAGCCGCTCATGGTGCACATGTTTTCTCACATCTCGATATAAAGATGAACATGTTTATAATAACTGAAGTCACAACACTGTCCAGCTGTAACGATCTCAGCTCATTTACTCTTTTCTGGACTGTGAGAACCAAATACAGGTTTTTATAATTAAAGTCTTCTTTTGTTGCCAAAACTGTTCAAAGATCAATCATGTGTCTCTGATTATATTGTTTTAATGCGTGTTGAAGTAGTTGTTACTGCAGGAAAGAGGAGAAGCCTGTATATAATGATCCAAATGTTCGTTACAGACGTCCTGGATATGTGAGGAGGCGAGGCGGAGTTAGTTGGACTTCCTGTGGGACGGCGGCGCTTCATGTATGTGGGCTGAAGGTCGGCGGTGTGACGGTGCTGACAGGTTGTGACAGATGCAGCTCGTGTTTGACAGCGGCAGGATAATCTCCACCTCTCTGTCACATTTAGATCTTTGATTAAAAGTTAATGAGCTGAGCTGCGGAGGAATGACGAGCAGCTGAAGTGTTTCCAGCCTGCAGGAACACAAAGGCTTCGTGCTCCACTGGCAGCACAATAATGAGCGTTCAGGAGGTCGGTCAGATAAGAGCTGCTTTAATCCTCCATTACTGAACAAACGCCCACTGAACACGGCACACAGATACCACCGGCTGCACCGCTAATGTTTCACTTCCAATAGCGTTCGTCCAAATCTTCACTGAGAATCTCTGCAGCTTCTGAGCAGCAGGCAGAAAGTCCAGTAACACGTTTCAAACAGCACAGAGACTCAGTCACAGCTGATCCACTTCCTGCTCTGAGGTCTGCAGGTAGAGTCAGAACCTGACGGCACTGCCGGTCCAAACACAGCAGCTCGTCCCGCTTTCAGTTCAGAATCATTTTAATTATTGTCAGAACTTCACACCAATTATACAACATTTTACAGACAGCTGACTTAAAGGAACAGTTCACCCAAACATTACCCTCAGTCCTCCTCTCCTCCTGATGATATAAAGTCCTCCTCTCCTCCTCCTGAGGATATAAAGTCCTCCTCTCCTCCTCCTGATGATATAAAGTCCTCCTCTCCTCCTCCTGATGATATAAAGTCCTCCTCTCCTCCTCCTGAGGATATAAAGTCCTCCTCTCCTCCTCCTGATGATATAAAGTCCTCCTCTCCTCCTCCTGAGGATATAAAGTCCTCCTCTCCTCCTCCTGATGATATAAAGTCCTCTTCTCCTCCTCCTGATGATATGAAGTCAGGTGAAGTGTCATAGTCCACAGAACAACCACAGAACCATCAGATGTCTGCATACAGCTCTTCTGCTGTGATCACAGTCTGCAGCAGAGAACACATCACTAACTGATCTCAGACTGTTAGTTTATGAAACACCAACATGAAATCTCATCCCAGTCGCCAGAATAAATGTTGGCTTTGTACGTTTCTGCAAACCATGGAAACAACCATGAGTTTTCAGCTTGATGTCGTGACTCTGTGTTTCTGGTCTGTTGAGGCTTGGGAACTAAAACCACTTGGTCAGGGTGACGTTAGGAACACATGACGGTTTCTGTCGCCACAAACATGGCTTGAAAACGTCCTGATATCTTAACAGCAGCCAGCGGTTTCAGGCATTGAAATGTTGAAATGTCACGTTGGACAGTCGTCTCTGTGACTCCACCAGCATCTCCCACACAGCAGACATGACAGTCAGCTCCTGTCACGTCAGTGTGACGCAACACATATAGTGATGTTTCTACGACACTGGTGCTAGCTGGTGCTAGCTGGTGCTATCTGATGCTAGCTGGTGCTATCTGATGCTAGCTGGTGCTAGCTGGTGCTAGCTGGAACATATCTGTGGTTTGCAATGCCAACACGTTATTCTGCCAACTGAGCTGGGAGATAGTGTTGGTGTGACAACTGGGAACGACACCACTGTTATAGAAGGTGTTTCAACATTTGTAAGTGTGAAACCACTGGATATTTTTATATGAAATTATTTTTCAGTGTAGACATTGTATAAACATTTTGCAGCTGTGTTCGTGGTGACAGATCCAGGCTTATTATCCTAACACCCCCAGCCAGCTGTTTTTTACGCCTTCACCCAGTCAGACCATAAACCTTGTGACATACAGAAACAGATCTGTGGTTTGAAGAAACATTGTCGACACTTCAGTCTCCCACACAGACAGCAGACACGACCTGTGACAGATGATTCTGTGTCTCAGTTTCTCTGTTTTCAGGATTTGGTCAGATAAGATTTTAAATTTAGACAAATAATCTGCAAAACCTCAAAATATCTAGTTATGAGGTATTTTATTGCGTCGTCCTGAGCTACAGTTACAGCAGGTAACTCATAGACTCCAGCTGTAGCTCGTACCTGATCACTGAACTGATCACTCACTAAACAAACTGATCATATCGATCAATCAGCAGTTCAAACTTTATAAACACGAGATGGAAAATAAGTTTATTCAATTAGAGTTTATCATCACTCACCTACAGCTGGATTCTGACTGAACGCTTCAGATGATTCATTTTTATTGTTGTTTTTTGTTTTTTTTTCTCAGCTGATGACATCATCACTTTACAATAATCACACAGGGAAACCAACACTGACAAAGTGTCCAAATGTTTATTTGTTCTTTGTATAATGAATAAAGTTTTATATAAAGTACAAACGGTCCACGTCCTCTCCGTATTATTTACATGTAAAACATATTTAGAGTTCATTTCTGATACAGACATCTTGTGCTCTTGTACACAGCACGCTGTCTGATCTACCACAGCTTTTCTTGATGCTTCGACTAAATTCCTGGAACAACTCACCATTTTCTCAAAGCTTCACACACAATTTTAAGAACTCACACCCAACAGTACAAACTTCTGACTCCTGGGTCCAATTCAAACTTTTCTCTCAGACGACACACAAGCTGTTGAAAACAGACAACATGACTGTTCACACACTGAGAGATTAACTCAGGAACACGTTTCATTCCCCAGAAAAAGTTGACCAGTAATTCACATAATAGGTTTGTTAAACACTCTCAGTTCACTTGTAGTTTCCTTGTTTTGTTTACTCATGTGACAGCTGTATAAAGTCACCTGCTCACAGAGTCTCACCTGCATTACACAATTATCATGTGTTACTGTGACGTCTGTGTTTCCTTCAGAGGAAACTCCTCCTGAAACAGAGTTAATAAAGCAGGTGGACTCACACAGAAATATATAGAAACTGCTTTAATGTTCATGTGCTGTTGGACAGATGAGTTACTGAGCAGCAGTGAACACAACATTACCACAGATTAGTGTGGATTATACAAGAGGGATTATATATGATGGGGGTCAGAATTGATCTGTAACTGGGACAGCATCAGTGATCGAATCGAGGTCACTGTCATGTCGTGTGACGCTCCACAGGGTCTTTGTCTTCACACCCAACGAGTTTAAGGCTCTCTGGGTTATAAATACACTTTATAGCTGTAATTTAGTTTAACCATATTGATCTGGTGTTGGTTTATTCTCTGACATCAGACGTAAATTAATTTGCAGATGGTAAACTACCATATTTACCTGACAGAACAGGGCCCAGTGGTCTGAATGAATTAGCTGGCCTTATCCACTCAAGACAGTATTTTGCTACGGAAGCTAGCTAGCAATCCACCTGTGTTAGCAAGCAAGCTAATGTCAGCTAATATCAGCCAGGTAAAACCAGAATGTCACAATAACTTGTAACATGCTTAGCAGTGATGTCAGCTTTTACTTTGAACTGTGTTTTTGTTTGTTAGCGTTAGCAGACTCCATATCTATGCTAACGTTAGCTAATGTGGCCTCATGTTACAGAGAGGCTAGCTACTCAGGAACATGTAAATGTCACATCCTTTGAAACCCTTTAGAAATCCATCCACAAGCTTGCAGGCTGTCCACCATATTCCCAGTCCCCATGACACCTTGTGGGAATTATGGGCCTGACTTACATCTCGTCCTGGTACTGAACTGGAAACTGTGTTTTCTTTAGTAACAGCATGTTTTTTTCTCTCTCTTTCTTGGCATGTTTTATCATTTATTCATGTAGATCTAGATTTATTAACCCCCTTATTACTGAGCACCTGAAGAATCAACACATTCCTTTTACCTCAGAAGTTGGAGGTCAGAGCTGAGAAAGACATCATATCCAAGTTGACCTCAACTGACCTCAAGTCAGAACCCCAGCTGCACCGCTAACTGAGCGAACTGGCTAATGGAAGCTACAGTGAGGAGCAGTTAGCAGTTCCTCTGGTAATATGTTGTCCTCTATCAGTTCTGAGTAGGAATTTGACGGCTGACCAGTTCTTACATACTGCACCTTTAATGAGACACAAATAAGACAAAAGTGCTGATAAATCTTTCACGGCTGTTGATTTGTGAAGCAGCCATCTTGGATTTTTAACTCAGACTCTCTAACTTCACCACATGACAACAGTCGTTGCAGATTAAATGTCCCTATGACCTCCACAGGGGACTCATGGACAGGCAGCTGAGAAGTCACTTTACATATTGTCAACTCAAAGTGATGAACACATTTAAATGTCCTCACATTCTTACACAGTGCACCTTTAATGTATAGAACTGATCTGATCCGTGCCTTGTCCGCTGTATGAAGCACAGGACGGTTGAGTTCTGACATCCCGCCACTCTCTCTCGTTTGACAGGAGGCGGTCCTTCCCCGTCATTCCAAAGGCCCTGCGTCAGGACGTCGCACGGGATTGGTGGAGGAATTCGGGTCGAGCTCCTTCTACACATCCTATTGGCCATTACAGGTGTCAGTCAAATGATCCGTGGCAGATGCCTATGGAAGAAGGGAAAAAAACAAAACTCCAAAATAATCTGAGCAGGGCGGCCATCTTGCCTCTTCTCGCTCAGGCAGGGAGAGAGTGGAAGTGAGGACGGAAAGGAAGCCCAGCGGGGAGGAACAAACCTCGGATGTTTGTTTTCATTCGGTCCGAGATAACTCACCCGAAGCATCCACCTCCGCACTGAGAGAAATCTGCTGGCTCGTGTTTGCGGTTTGTGGTTTTCCTCCTGGTTTGGAAACCCGCTCCCATCAAACCAGTCGGGCTGTTAGCTGCGGAGCTAAGCTAACGGATAGCCGGGCTAGCTAGCTGTTCGCTGACCGAGCTGCGGTCGTCAGCGGCGGATTGGGGACTGCAGCGTCGCTCGGTAACGTCTCGGCCGGTGGTGGAGGGCTGTTTTCCAGGCATGGACTCTGATCCCGGGTCACAACACCAACACCTCGTTCGCAGCAGCATGTTCTTTGATTATTTACCTGCTGATATGTTGTGAACACACGGATTCAACTTTTGTTTCTATGTGACGCTCAGCTCGGAGAAAAAGTGGAAGGTTTTTATAAATAAAGGCAGGAATCTGGAGCAGCTAGCTAAAGTCGGAGCTCAAGCTAATCCCGCTTTGGAAATCAGCGCTAATCGATGGAATTGTCGTGTTTGACGCCTGGGAAGAAGACTGTTTATCTACTCGACACTGTCAGATGCCAACTGCATTCCTGCCAATGACATTTGGTTTTATTACACCGTGAATCAGCCCGTTCAGCTGCTTTGATCCCGGTGAACAGAGCTGAAAGTCAGCTGATGTTAAATGGCTGTAGCCTCCTGCTAACACATCCACCTCTCTGACCGGGCCGGGCCTCACACAAACGGGTTGTATCTGCAGATTCACCTCATTTCACGGCGGATTCACGTGTCACATTTTGTCACGGTGAACCGTCAAAGTCGGGTCTGAATCAGGTGCAGTGGCCGGGACATGCTGCAGGTGCTCCGTGTCCACCATAAGAAGCAGCGCTAGTTTAAAGGGACGCTAATCCTGCTTGTCTTCGCTTTGGGATTAAAACTGAAATTAAGGATTTTAGTCTTTGGATCCACAATGGGATCAGCGACCAAACTGGCCTTCAGTGTTTTCCTCATCTCGTGCTCCTCAGGTGAGTGTACCTGGCAGTACTTACTGTACGTACAGTGGGAGGACAGTCCTCCTCCACACGTCTCTAGTTGTACTACAAATCACAGTATTAGTACCGATCAGATATCAGAACTAACTGTTCAGTATTGATGCTTCTGATGATTCTTCTCTCTTAACAGCAGATTATTAGATCAGTTGATCAAATTGTACAAATATGGTCAAATGTCAACAAGTAATGATTATTTTATTATTAGATAATAAAATGCTGATTTTTCTCCAGGTGAATCATCTGGTCTGTATGAAAACCAGTCAGGCTGAACTAATGATGATCTTCACTGTTATTTAATCGGTTGATGATGTTTTATGATTGATTGATTAGATGTTCTGTCTTATTTCAAGCCTGACTGATACTCGATCTTTGGGGATATGAGGAAGTGAAGAATTCCAATAATGATATTTTGGCACATTTTTACTGTGATCCCTCATGTAGTTGACAAAGATCTGTAAAGGAGGCTGCAGTATATTTAACAATCAGTGCAGTGAAAGGGTAAACTTCACTTTAAGAATAATGAAATAACTCCAGCATCTTCTGCGTTATAATGTCTAAAAATCTAGATTCTAATTTGATTTTGATCTGTCTATTGGACAAGATACACACCGATACCGATCTGTGGTAATATCTAGAAATCTACATAACTAGAAAATATTCAAATATCACAAGCTTTGGTTATAAGAAATGACTCAAATCCATTAATTGATTATAATAATAAGAGGCTGACTGATACTTGATTTATGAGGTTGATACTGATATTACAAAAGATTCCAATAACGATATACCAGCTGATACAAACAGATTTCTTGCAGTGATCCATCAAATGTTGTTATTAAACACATGACTAAGATGCTGAGAGCTGCAGGATATCTGACAGTTACCAGAAAACTTTGTTGTCTAAAATTAAACCAGTACACTGAAACATTAAACTTTATAGGCCGTTTAATAATTAATTACCCCAAGTGTTATTCATTGTAGTCTCAGAAAACAAGAGCTTTCATATTGGCACACATACCAATCTGTGTTAGACTGATGGTGTCAGGCGACCAACATATTGGACGAGCTCTTTGAAAAGTTTCAGCAAATGTTGAAAAGTGTCGATCAGTGTTTTGTCCACAACCCAAAGACCTTCAGTTTACTGTCACAGAGGAGGAAAGAAACCAGAACATAATCAGATTTAACAAACTGGTATCAGAGAATTTTGAATTTTTTTCTCTTAAAAAATGATTTAAAACAGTTAATCGATTATCAAAATAGTCAGCAAATGCAGTAGTTGAACTAATCGATCTGCTGCATCTCTAAAACACACCAGAAAAATATAGTCAGTTAGAGAAGTTAAAACCAGTTAATTTTTGCATATAAAGATTATCAATAATGTTTTTTTAATTTATTTTTTGTAGATAGACTTGTGATTCTTGCCACAACAAACAAGTGAAGACGAATCTTTCTCAGAGCTCAACAACAGTTTCAGCTTTTAAAAGTAAAACATAGTGAGACTAAAAACTGAAAACATCTTTAATCTTTAGGAAAATCTGTTCATCATTTCAGCCATTTTTCTGCTGTCTGAGCAAGTAGGGCTGCAACTTCCTATCATTAAATTATTGATTAATCTGGTGACCATTTACAAGATACATTTTTTAGTTTAAAAAAAGTCAAATTACAAAAAAAAAAGCAGCAAATTCTCAGATTTAACACGCTGGAACAATGTCTCAGATTTCTGCTGGAGAAACACTGAATCACCTTAATGACTGTTCTTTATAACTCACAGGTTTTCAGGTGTGAAGTTACTGTTAATCTTTGCACTTCCTGCAGATTTTTCACAATTAAAGTGCAGCATAGGCTTTTAATGTGACAAAGTGTGTGTGTGTGTGTGCTCTGTGTGTGTGTGGTAACAAATCGGTGAGCTGCACAATTACAGTGAACGTGTGGACACATGTTGTTGTTGCTGCAGTGAAAACATCTGGATGAGAACCAGCAGGTGTGTGTGTGTGTATGTGTGTGTGTATGTGTGTGTTACAGTAGCACTTGCATTAAAACAACCAAAGTGAAATAGGGTTAGGCAGAACAGGGTTTCCTTATCAGTAAAACTATATTAATCTCCTATATCTGTGTTCCTGCTCGCTGTTCAAAGGTGAGTTAAAGGTTCTGATCCAAACGAGATTCTTTCAATAACACTGTATGTTTTATGATTGATGTTGAACGGCACAGCCTCAGGGGACCACTGAACTCTGAAGCAGGATGATGTAGGATGTCATGCACAACTTTGGTTACGCTACGGTGTAGACGGATTATAGTGATGTCACACTAACAACAGCGGTCACACAGCTGCCAATTGATTTTCATTGCGGCGATATTTGAATTCAGCAAAATGGTTTATTTCTGTTGTCATTTTCAGGTTCAGCTGTAAACACAGTGGTCTGACACCTGACACCTTTGCTGTTCCTATTCTATGTTCCGTGTTGCTGTTCTAGCGTCTGCATTCATTTACCGTTGATGTCCGTATGGTGACTGTTCATGACTAGTACGTAAACTGTTAGGCACCAAGTAGGCACACTGCAGCTCCAACTTCTTTCAGAAGCCTCTGTATGTGAACACAGTGAGAAGTCGGAATATTAACATTCAACTGATTAATCATTGTAGTTTGTAATTTAAAAAGCACAAGACATTCTATGAAAACTGATATTAATACAGTTATCTAGTAGCCTCAGTATGGGCTGGATTTGGTTGGACGAGCTGTTCAATAGCAACAGACGGCGCTCCACAATTAACAGGAAGTTATTATTCTGTGTGATTTAAATTATCATTCAAGTAACTTTCTGTTCATTTCTTCTGTTCTTTAACACCTGATGGAGCTGACTGATTTTGCATCAAACATACCATAAAGACAGTGATTGACACAGTTTAACAATGTCCAACGCGCTTCATATGTTATTAATGATTAATCGATTATTGATTGTTAAGGCAGCTGACTAGCAATTTAAGAATTTTCTTAGAATTTGCATCCCAGCTGCCGCTCTGTGGTGGTGTTAGCTTCACCTGCTGACCTTCCTGTTCTGAGCACGCTCACATGTTTCCACAACAAACAGATCAGTTCTTCCTCGTGAGTTTATCTGCTCTGATCGCTATCAGCCTGCAGCTCTTCAAATGGTACAATATCACATCATTATAATGATAATAATAATAATAATACAGGTGAACCAGCTGATGAGACCTGCAGTCAATTTTTAATTATCATTCAGGGAAGACATCATACTAAACATGCTAATGCTGATCCAGCATTGCTAACTGGCAGGTAATGTTAGCTGACCACCCACGGTACACATCAGTCAGGTCAGAGAGCAGGATCTGTTTACACACTACAGGATTCTGGTTTCTGACAGCATCTCTGCTCTGCAGCAGAAACATTCACTTCAACTTTTCACTGTTGCCAGCAGCTTTACAGGTCAGTCACTGTGTCCATCCACACAAATTTCCTCACTTGTTCGTGGCCAAACTTTAAATCCAACAAGACTGAAATTTGTCTTGGCTTTAGTATTGGGCAATAGAAGATACCACTAAATATCCAAATATGAATTCTTTTGACAAGTTATAGAGCCTTCACCAGAAGAGGGGGTGCTAAAGCCAGTGCTGTCTAACAGAAGAGGATTAGCCA
Source organism: Acanthopagrus latus (assembly GCF_904848185.1). NCBI lineage: Eukaryota > Metazoa > Chordata > Actinopteri > Spariformes > Sparidae > Acanthopagrus > Acanthopagrus latus. Next base: position 29,562,307 of record NC_051047.1, on the reverse strand, counting down.
GTTGTTTTTCAGGAGTGCAGATTTGCTTACAGAGAGGCAATGATCCGTTTTCTCTCCCAGAAGGTTCAGAGAACCAAACAAAGAGTCTGCATGTACACAGATATCACACTGTTCACATTTTACGAGTGCCACTCTGTGACCTTTCATACTTCAAACATTAACTGATTAGTTGTCAACTATTCAATTAATCCTCAACTATTTTTAGAATCGATTGGAGTAATAAGACAAAACAGACGTCCAAATTCTCTGGTGTCCGTCTTTTCTCCTCTGCGTTATTAAACTGAATATCTTTGGGTTGAGGATGAAACACAGATCAGCATTTTTCAAAAATTTCTGACAAACAACTAATCAATAAATCAAGGAAATAATAAAAATGATTGTTAGCTGTTCTAGGTTAAAGGCACATCAGTACACCTAAGTCTCTGAAGCTAGGATGTGTTAACACTTTACAGAGTAAATAAACCTGTGACCTGCCTGTAAGACGACATTCAGGTAAAAGAAGGAGCCTTCCCACCGAGCAGTGGGGATTTTCCAACCTTCAGACCTCAACGAGGATGATCCAGAGCAATGTTTCCACGTTTTATCAATAACGTTGAATCATTGATCCAGATCGATGTGTTGTCAACGTGTCTAAACGTCTCCTCCTCAGGTGCGATCCTGGGTCGCTCAGACACTCAGACGTGTGTCCACTACAACTACAACCCTTCATCCTCCTCATCCTCGTTGGAGAGTCGGGGGAACCTCAGCGGTGTGGTCACCTGCTCCGGAGAGAAAGATAAGAGGCTTCACTGCTTCGCCACCTGGAAGAATGTGTCCGGAGTGGTCCAGGTGGTCAAACAGGGCTGCTGGTTGGACGACGTCAACTGTTACGACAGGTAACTGATTACTGTCAGACAGCAGGAGAGTCACAGGCCAAACACCTTGTATGACTGATCTCAGACCTTCAAACCAGAACAGGTTGTGACACACATTCTGAACCTGATGGTGAACTCTGTCTCCTCAGAGTCAGATCTGAACTTGTTTTATTAGTTTCCCATCTAGTATGTTTTCACACAGTGTGCCCCTTCCTGTTTCAGCTTTCCACTATATTCATAAAATCCAACATGTGCTCTGCGATGTTCGCTTTCAAAATACAGGTGTTTTTTTTCTGCATGTTTCCTGAAAACTGACAGATACAGATGTATTTATTTCCATACATAAAAGGAGCAGAAACAAACATTAATGACTGACGTTTTAATGTAACTTTGCAACTTTATTTGACGCAAGCTGCAGCTTCCAGTTATAATCTATCGATGTAGATTCTTACACATCCACTTCGCAATGCATCTTAAGCCCCACTCACATTGCCCCTTGCTAACAGCTAACTGCCCCTTTAAGGCAGGAATCATGTGTGATACTCAGCCTCCCCGTTAAAGTTACAGAGACGAAGAGGGGGGACAGTTTTGTTTCAGCTCTGATCCACCTCCAGAGGTGGTATCAGTGCCGCAGCACAAACGAGTTTCAGTGGTGTGTCGGTCTGAAGGTGTTCAGTCTGACATCCAAACAGATCCTCCACTCATTACATAGAAGAGAAATGTCCCACGCTTCAGCCCACAAAGCAATGTTACTGGACCAAACAACAGGGATGTAGTCCTGTCATCCTGTCTGTCATCCTGTCTGGCCTTCCAACTCTTCATCTCATTTCTGCCTGAAAGCATCTGTCCCCAGCAGCAGAGCCAGGTTGAATGACGGTGATTATGTGACATGATTCAGAGCAAAAAACTTGAACTCTCCATGCGTTTGTCTCCTTCCACTGTTGTGTTGTTGTAGTTACTGTTTTTAAAAACATCACAGTTACAGTCAGCTCTCCTGACCAAGAACTTTCCCCCAGAAAACAGCCTCCCTCCCTGTGAGTGAGAGTCAGACAGCGTCCTGTCTACTGATGGCGATTATGTAATTATGTAATTTAGAATGAAAAACATAACTTTGTCATGTTTAGATTAGATTTATGCTTCAGATTTGAGAAACATACGCACCTCTCATCTGTAATTGTTCAACCTCAGTGGACAATTGGCCAACACTTAGATATTTGAACCACAAAATCTTTCAAACACATTCATGAGCACTCAGGCAAATACACAGAAAAGAGTCAATGAGCTGACATGGTTGAGAAATTAAAACAAGGATCTATCAT